>NC_069500.1:100306621-100521621 GCF_027579735.1 Bombina bombina
GCAGGCTTTTGAGTGTCCTTGCAAAGAAAGGTGGCTATATTGGTCACTGATTTGTTTTTGTTTTGTTTTTGAATGTCAGAAATGTATATTTGTGAATGTTGAGATGTTATATTGGTTTCACTGGTAAAAATAAATAATTGAAATGGGTATATATTTGTTTTTTGTTAAGTTGCCTAATAATTATGCACAGTAATAGTCACCTGCACACACAGATATCCCCCTAAAATAGCTATAACTAAAAACAAACTAAAAACTACTTCCAAAAATATTCAGCTTTGATATTGAGTTTTTTGGGTTCATTGAGAACATGGTTGTTGTTCAATAATAAAATGAATCCTCAAAAATACAACTTGCCTAATAATTCTGCACTCCCTATATACAGTGTATATATATATATATATATATATATATATATATATATAATATGTTATATAAGTAATTCAGCCACTCCAGCTAAACATGGCTTGTCAAAATGGCGACAATAATCTGTGAATGTGCAGCTCCAAGATGGCTCCCAGTCTGAAAATGTAGAACTTTACTAACCGGCAAATATAAGCAGTTAAAATAAGGGAACAGCTTTAAAGAGAGCTGCGGACACAGGAGGAAGCACACAGCTGTTAGTGTCCATTTTAATCAGGTTATAATTTACATTAAAATAAAAATAAACATTTCTACATTATGTTCTTTCATATAGATGATCAGAGTACAATGTTTCTATAATGTTTCTACACAGAAATACCGTCTTCTTTCTGCTTCTGTCTTTTTTTTCCGTCTTCTTTTTCTCTAGACTGCTCTTGATTTTCAAAACCTTGCAAATTGTGGTAATTTATTTTGTAGTGCAGTGCTTAATTACTTTATCTTTCTTTAATTTGCTCTGTCATTTCCAGCTATTTGCAGGTTACAGAATTAGTTTTTTGTCCTTTTGTTGGGAGCGTGGGATAAACACCATTTATTTCACAAAAGCAAGAGGTGTTTAATGACTCATTTAATCTGTAAACTACCATACAAACTAACAGAATGGATTATTTTTAAATGGTGGTCACCTTACTGTTTGTCTAATTACTAAAGGGCGATCGTTGTCCCCTGAAATATTGGCATCTTGGGGAATCTGCCTTGTGGCTAAAACTTGCTTGATTCCCTTTCCAATGGAATGTTTGTGGTTGTTTCATTTTATTTATATATTTTTATGTCTTTCATCCAGTTATTAGACAGTTTTAGAAGAACAAATTACACTTTCATGATTCACATACAGCATGCAAATAAAAAAATGAAAAATAAAGGTCCACTTCCATCATCATATTGTGCACAGTGTTTAAATACACATGTTCCATGGCAGCTCCTTCTAAGCATGTGCAAGGCTTCACAGTGTGTACATTTGAGTCTGATTGGCTGATGACTGTCACATGATACAGGGGACAGAGAAATGGATTCAATTAAAAAAAAATCTGCTCATTTCAAATTTAGAGTAAGCATTATTGAATTTTATTTTTAGTATGCATTTGTTTATTAGGCAATTCTATATATGTAATGTTCCTTTAATATAAGCTGTATAAAATATATAAAAAATACCCTTCATCCTGCCGTACCATGGTAGCACTTCTGAACAAATAATCTTTAGTTGGCGAGTGCTACTAATGAGTTTAATTAGGGTATGTGGGATTTATGTTTGTCATGTGTTGTGACATTAAATGAACTACCTGATCTGTGTTTACCTTCTCTACACAAGACTTGCGGAGCAGTACAAGGAGCAGAGTTGGATGGCTATGGGTGAGCTAGAGAAGGAACTGCAGCAGATGGAAGCTCAGTATGAAAGAGAATTTGGGGACAAGTCTGACAATGAAGTGGTAGTAACAGAAGAGCAAAATGGTAAGTGAAATCGCCCAATTATTGTATCCCCCAAAAATAGATCGTACATATAAAAGAACAGCGTTCACACCTGTTAAAGGGACAGGAAACCCAAAAATATTCTTTCATGATTCAGATAGAGCATGTGATTTTAAACAACTTTGTTTAAGGAGCAGCTATGCACTTACTGGGAACTGAACACATCTGGGGAACCAATGAAAAGAGGCATTAATGTGCAGCAGCTTGCTCTCGGTAATACATTGCTCTTGCTGAGCTTACCTATGTAGGCTTTTCAACAAAAGGATACCAAGGTAACAAATCAATTTAAATAATAGAATTAAATTGGAAAGTTGTTTAAAATCAAACGTTCTGTCTGAATCATGAATAGAAATCGGTACTGCAGTATTGGTTTTGTAGATCAAATCCTCTCTGGCTGATAATAATTACTGCCTCAGCTTTACAGGTGAAGAAGTCACCCCCAGAAACTGCTGAAATACCCTTTTTTAGACAAAAGAAACGATTTGGCTACAATGTCCATTTAAAAACCTAGTTTAAGTTTTTATTTAATAGATTTTGTTTACTATATTTTTATGATTTCATGTAACCCGCAGGCAAAACAAGTGATGAAGGAGAAGAGGAATTGTTTGATGACCTTTACTGTCCGGCTTGTGACAAAGTGTGCCAGACTGAAAAAGCGTGAGTTTTTAACTCTGACAAATGTACTAATATTGTTTTCTTTACTTTCATAAATGAAGTATAAAATCCTAGTATAGAGGTAGAAAAAAATTACAACTTACTACAGGGATGGTAGTTGTAGTGGTGCCCAGATTGGAGCACACTAACATTATGGCCAATAGATGAGGCGGTACAGTATAGTGTCTCATTGGCTGTACTGTCTGCTCTGTCATTAAATTAAAAAAGAATGTTTAAAGGGACATAAACCCCAAAATGTTTCTTTCATGATTCAGATAGAGCATGCAATTTTAAACAACTTTCCAATTTACTTCTATTATCAAATTTGCTTAGTTCTCTTGCTATACTTTGTTGAAAATAATACCTAGGTAGGCTCAATACTGGGATCTAGATGCAGGGGTCAAATCAAACGGGAACTCATGGGAACGGAGTTCCTGCACTATTTTTGCAGGTGGAACTAAGTTCCTCCTGGACAGAGAACAGAAACACTAAAGTAAACACTGCTGCTTCTGGTGGGAGCAGCTGGAGCACAGTCTGAATAGAGGGTAGTGAGATTCTCTAGTAATGGGCAGTAACACTTTCTACACAATAAACTAAATGCAAGCTTGTCAGCGGTCCTGCTGTGTGATTAACCCCAAAATGTGTGGAATACATGGTGCTTACATTTCTTTGTGGCTTGCTCTGGGGTTATTTAGTCCTCAGTAGAAATAGGACTACTGCACCTTAAGTGGGTGAGACTCTATGACAAATCAGGAGTCTCAGGCCCATAGGCAACCATTCAACCCTTCATTGGTTTTAATTTGCTTTCATTAACCAAGGTGTATAGATTATATACATATAAATACAGTGTGTGTATATATATAAAACTATTAATTGTGAGAGGGGTGGAATTCTTGATGAGTTCCAAAACTTTTTTTTTTTTTTTGTAGTACTTGACCCCTGTCTAGATGCTAATTGGTGGCTTCACATATTTACCCCTTCTCATTGGCTCACTCAGTATGTTCAGCTAGCTTCCAGAAGTGTTTCTGCTTCTCCAACAAAGGATACCAAGAGAATGAATATGTGATAATAGAAGTAAACTGGAATCTTGTTTCAAATTGTATCTAAATCATAAAAGAAAAAAAGTGTTTCATGTCCCTTTTTAATAGGAAGAAGCCTGCAGCTTGGAAAATGTAGAATTTTATAAAAAGCATAAGAAGTTCCTACCGCATTTACATCAAACATTCCTTCACGGGCAATATGCACACTATATATTTCTATGCGGTGCTTATGTTTTATGTTCTTTATGAACAATGGGTGGAATGTCTGAAAGTATTTGTTGCAGATTCTAATTTGAACATATGATTTCTGCATTATAAGGTAAAACACTACCAGACCGCAGCTCAGACAGTTTCTAGCTTTTTCCATTTATATTTTTGCGCTCACACCGGCCTAATTTTGATTTATTTGAACGTAGATTTATTTGTTCTTAGTTCTGTGACTTTACCTGCGAAACTTTAAATTTTTTCGGTTTACTATTAAATCTCTGGATCTTTCTAATCAGAATGAGAAATCATGAGAAATCAAAGAAGCATCGGGAGATGGTGGCGCTACTGCGGCAACAGCTGGAAGAGGAAGATGAAGAATTCAGTGCTTCACTGACGGAGGAAAACAGCGCCCTGGAGGGAGAAGCCGAATCTTTATCAGAAGATGAACAAATTGAACAAACAACAAAACCAAAGTAAACGGAGAATCTATTTAATTCTGAATCTATTCTTTTTAACTAAATCACAATAGATATTGATTATATCCAAGGCTATTTTGCACATGATTGTGTAGATCACAAGACAAATATCCATAAAAGTGTTGTTTTGTTTTTTTTTCTCCAGAATTTCAAAGAAACAAAAAAAGAAGAAACGACAAAAAATGGTATATTTTAAGATTCAGTAGTCTATATGTTTGTATTTTTTTTTTATAAAATCTTAAATCTGACTTTGCTTAAAGGGACAGTCTACTCCAGAATTGTTATTGTTTAAAAATATAGATAATCCCTTTATTATCCCTTTCCCAGTTTTGCATAATCAACACAGTTATATTACATTACATTTTACCTCTGTGATTACCTTGAATCTAAACCTCTGCAGACTGCCCTAATATCCCATTTATTTTGACAGACTTGCATTTTAGCCAATCAGTGCTGGCTCATAAATAACTCCACGGGTGTGAGCACAATGTTATCTATAAGGTACACATGAACTGACACTACCTAGCTGTGAAAAACTGTCAGATAAGAGGCGGCCTTCAAGGGCTTAGAAATGAGCATATGAACCTACCTAGGTTTAGCTTTCAACAAATAATACCAAGAAAACAAAGCAAATTTGATTATAAAAGTGAATTGGAAAGTTGTTTAAAATTGTTTGCCCTATCTGAATCATGAAAGTTTAGTTTTGACTAGACTGTCCCTTTAACAGAATAAAGCAAACACAAATTGAAGAGATAAGTAAATCATTTTTGTATTTATGTGTTCGTATTTTTAAAAAAATACAGAGGGAAGATGACGCCATTGTGGTGGAAAACAATACAGATGAAACCCAGAATTTAGAAACAGATGTAAACAGCACAACATTAGAACAAACAGAGCAAGACAACCAGGAAACCAGCTCCATATCCTCTAAAACAAATGAGGAAGAGACTCAAAGTGACGTAAACGCGTAAGTAACATAATAGTTTTGGGGTAAATATTTTTGTGTGGTTTTTTTTTATTTAAAATAAAAACAAAAACTTGTGTGCAGTAACATTACAGACAGCTTTCTACATGGCCACTTGATAAGAAATTTTAAAAATGTTTGTTTTGAAGCAAAATTTTTTTTTTTTTCCTCTGCTTTTAATCCTTAATAACATGGACATACCCTGTATGCTGTGTGTCCTAAAGGAGTTTTGAGCCCTGTAATAGCGTTCGTCTCACCGACAGTGGCGAGATGCACTATAACAATAGGCATCACTCTTGCGTGGTTGGCAAGACTGGTGCTATTTAACCCCTTTAGAATAAAATTGACAGTTAACATACAGGATACATTGGCTGTCGTTATGGGGTTAAGTATCAAGAGGACAACACATTTATAGTATAGTTGACATGTCAAACTTAGAGGGACATAATACTTATATGCTAAAACGCTTGAAAGTGTTGCTATATAACTGTAAAAAGCTTAGAAGAAAAGCTACTGTCTAGCGGCAGGTTGAAAAAAAAAGCTATAGCGAATCGGCATTAGCAGTGCTGATGTCACACTGCTTTACTGTGATGATCTGAGTTTTCACTGAAATCTCACAAGATTTCATAGTAAACTTCCTTATACTGAGAGAAGAAATAACATGACTGTGCCTGCACATGGTAGATGCATGCTACCTTGCAAGTCCTCGGACTAATATGCTGATTGGCTGTTTAAAATCCCTTTACAACGGGATTTGGCTACTGACGAAATTTTGAGGTAAAATATCTTCCTTTTTGTACATCAAGATGTTCAGGTGATATTTTGTACTCCGCTTTTTACAGCAATGCCACTTTCAAGTGCCTCAGCATTTGGGTATCATGTACCTTTAACCTCATCCTTTTACCTCTTCTATAACTTTGAATTTAATTTTCTCTTGTTAAGTGTGTTCAGTCCACGGGTCATCCATTACTTATGGGATATATTCTCCTTCCCAACAGGAAGTTGCAAGAGGATCACCCAAGCAGAGCTGCTATATAGCTCCTTCCCTCACATGTCATACCCAGTCATTCTCTTGCAACCCTCAACAAAGAAGGAGGTCGCGAGAGGAGTTGGAGTTTTTACTTAATTATTCTTCAATCAAAAGTTTATTTTAAATGGCACCGGAGTGTGCTGTTTTTCTATCTCAGGCAGTATTTGGAAGAAGAATCTGCCTGCGTTTCTATGATCTTAGCAGACGTAACTAAGATCCACTGGCTGTTCTCGACATTCTGAGGAGTGGGGTAACTTCAGAAAATGGGAATAGCATGCGGGGTCCCCCGCAAATGAGGTATGTGCAGTACAATATTTTCTGGGAATGGAATTGACTAAGAAAACACTGCTGTTACCCATATGATGTAAGTACAGCCTTAAATGCAGTAGTAGCGACTGGTATCAGGCTGATAAATGTATGCGCAGTTGGGTTATTTTCTAGGGACTAGAATTTGACTGAGAAAATACTGTTAATACTGAAATAATGCTTAAGCCTTATCTGCAGTAGAAGCGACTGGTAGCAGGCTTAGTGATAACTTTGCATGACATTGAAAAAGTTTGTTTTTAAAACGTTTACTGGCATGTTATTCGTTTTGTGAGGTACTTTGGTGATAAATCCTTTTTGGGCATGATTTTTTTCCACATGGCTAACGTATTTTTCTGCATAGAAACCGTTATATCAGGTCTCCCACTGTTGTAATATGAGTGGGAGGGGCCTTTTTTTAGCGCCTTGTTGCACAGTTAAAATTCTAGCACAGTCTTCCTGCTTCTTCCTCCTTGATCCAGGACGTCTCTAGAGAGCTCAGGGGTTTTCAAAATTCGTTTTTGAGGGAGGTAATCGGTCACAGCAGACCTGTGACAGTGTGTTTGACTGTGATAAAAGCGTTAAATCTTAATTTGATATTCGTTTTTGGGTATTGAGGGGTTAATCATCCTTTTGCTAATGGGTGCAATCCTCTGCTAATTAATACATTTACCGTTAAGAATTGTTGACTATAACTGAATTAGTTCATTGTTATTCAACTGTGTTTTTGATAAGCGCTGCAGCGTTTTTTTATATTGCTTGTAAACTTATTGAAAGTAATTTCCAAGCTTGCTAGCTTCATTGCTAGTCTGTTTAAACATGTCTGATACAGAGGAATCTGCTTGTTCATTATGTTTAAAAGCCGATGTGGAGCCCAATAGAAATATGTGTACCAACTGTATTGATGTTACTTTAAATAAAAGTCAGTCTTTACCGATAAAAAAATTATCACCAGACAACGAGGGGGAAGTTATGCCGTCTAACTCTCCTCACGTGTCAGTACCTTCGTCTCCCACTCGGGAGGTGCGTGAGATTGTGGCGCCAAGTACATCAAGGCACTTACAAATCACTTTACATGATATGGCTAATGTTATGAAAGAAGTATTATCCAATCTGCCCGAGTTAAGAGGCAAGCGTGATAGCTCTGGGTTAAGGACAGAGCGCGCCGATGACATGAGAGCCATGTCTGATACTGCGTCACAATTTGCAGAACATGAGGACGGAGAGCTTCATTCTGTGGGTGACGGTTCTGATTCGGGGAGACTGGATTCAGAAATTTTAAATTTAAGCTTGAGAACCTCCGCGTGTTGCTAGAGGAGGTGTTAGCGGCTCTGAATGATTGTGACACGGTGGCAATCCCAGAGAAATTATGTAGGCTGGATAAATACTATGCGGTACCGGTGTGTACTGACGTTTCTTTCATGTAATTAGCAAGAGTCCATGAGCTAGTGACGTATGGGATATACATTCCTACCAGGAGGGGCAAAGTTTCCCAAACCTTAAAATGCCTATAAATACACCCCTCACCACACCCACAAATCAGTTTTACAAACTTTGCCTCCTATGGAGGTGGTGAAGTAAGTTTGTGCTAGATTCTACGTTGATATGCGCTCCGCAGCAGGTTGGAGCCCGGTTTTCCTCTCAGCGTGCAGTGAATGTCAGAGGGATGTGAGGAGAGTATTGCCTGTTTGAATGCAATGATCTCCTTCTACGGGGTCTATTTCATAGGTTCTCTGTTATCGGTCGTAGAGATTCATCTCTTACCTCCCTTTTCAGATCGACGATATACTCTTATTTATATACCATTACCTCTGCTGATTTTCGTTTCAGTACTGGTTTGGCTTTCTACAACATGTAGATGAGTGTCCTGGGGTAAGTAAGTCTTATTTTCTGTGACACTCTAAGCTATGGTTGGGCACTTTTTTATAAAGTTCTAAATATATGTATTCAAACATTTATTTGCCTTGACTCAGGATGTTCAACATTCCTTATTTTCAGACAGTCAGTTTCATATTTGGGATAATGCATTTGAATCAATCATTTTTTCTTACCTTAAAAAATTTGACTTTTTCCCTGTGCGCTGTTAGGCTCGCGGGGGCTGAAAATGCTTCATTTTATTGCGTCATTCTTGGCGCTGACTTTTTTGGCGCAAAATTTTTTTTTCTGTTTCCGGCGTCATACGTGTCGCCGGAAGTTGCGTAATTTTTTTACGTTCTTTTGCGTCAAAAGTGTCGGCGTTCCGGATGTGGCGTCATTTTTGGCGCCAAAAGCATTTAGGCGCCAAATAATGTGGGCGTCTTATTTGGCGCTAAAAAAATATGGGCGTCACTTTTGTCTCCACATTATTTAAGTCTCATTATTTATTGCTTCTGGTTGCTAGAAGCTTGTTCACTGGCATTTTTTTCCCATTCCTGAAACTGTCATTTAAGGAATTTGATCAATTTTGCTTTATATGTTGTTTTTTCTATTACATATTGCAAGATGTTCCACGTTGCAACTGAGTCAGAAGATACTTCAGGAAAATCGCTGCCCGGTGCTGGAGCTACCAAAGCTAAGTGTATCACTTTTGGTATCTGTTCCTTCAGCTGTTGTTTGTATTAAATGTCATGACAAACTTGTTAATGCAGATAAAATTTCCTTTAGTACTGTTATATTACCTGTTGCTGTTCAGTCAACATCTAATACTCAGAGTGTTCCTGATAACATAAGAGATTTTGTTTCTAAATCCATTAAGAAGGCTATGTCTGTTATTTCTCCTTCTAGTATACATAAAAGTCTTTTAAAACTTCTCTTTTTTCAGATGAATTTTTAAATGAACATCATCATTCTGATACTGATAATGGTTCTTCTGGTTCAGAGGTTTCTGTCTCAGAGGTTGATGCTGATAAATCTTTGTATTTGTTCAAGATGGAATTTATTCGTTCTTTATTTAAAGAAGTATTAATTGCATTAGAAATAGAGGATTCTGGTCCTCTTGTTACTAAAACTAAACGTTTAAGGTTTTTAAATCTCCTGTAGTTATTCCA
Organism: Bombina bombina; assembly: GCF_027579735.1. Lineage (NCBI taxonomy): Eukaryota > Metazoa > Chordata > Amphibia > Anura > Bombinatoridae > Bombina > Bombina bombina. The sequence continues at coordinate 100,316,206 of NC_069500.1, forward strand.
GAAGTGTTTCCTGTCCCTGATGCTATTTCTGAAGTAATTTCCAGGGAATGGAATAATTTGGGTAATTCATTTACTCCTTTTAAAACGTTTTAATCAATTATTTCCTGTGCCATCTGACAGATTAGAGTTTGGGACAAAATCCCTAAGGTTTATGGGGCTGTCTCTACTCCTGCTATATTTTTAGCGGATGTTGCTGCAGCTTCAACTTTTTGGTTAGAAGCTTTAGCGCAACAAGTAACAGATCATAATTCTCATAGCATTATTATTCTTCTATAACATGCTAATTATTTTATTTGTGATGCCATCTTTGATATCATTAGAGTTGATGTCAGGTATATGTCTCTAACTATTTTAGCTAGAAGAGCTTTATGGCTTAAAACTTGGAATGCTGATATGTCTTCTAAGTCAACTTTGCTATCCCTTTCTTTCCAGGGTAATAAATTATTCGGTTCTCAGTTGGATTCTTTTATCTCAACTGTTACTGGAAGGAAGGGAACTTTTTTACCACAGGATAAAAAATCTAAGGTAAATTTAGGTCTAATAATCGTTTTCGTTCCTTTCATCACAACAAGGAACAAAAGCCTGATCCTTCATCCTCAGGAGCGGAATCAGTTTGGAATCCATCTTCAGTTTGGAATATATCCAAGCCTTATAGAAACCCAAAGCCAGCTCCTAAGTCCCCATGAAGGTGCGGCCCTCATTCCAGCTCAGCTGGTATGGGGCAGTTTACGTTTTTTTCATTAAACTTTATTTTGGGTGTGGATTATTTTCAGCAGGAATTGGCTGTCTTTATTTTATCCCTCCCTCTCTAGTGACTCTTGCGTGGAAAGATCCACATCTTGGGTAGTCATTATCCCATACGTCACTAGCTCATGGACTCTTGCTAATTACATGAAAGAAAACATAATTTATGTAAGAACTTACCTGATAAATTCATTTCTTTCATATTAGCAAGAGTCCATGAGGCCCACCCTTTTTTGTGGTGGTTATGATTTTTTTGTATAAAGCACAATTATTCCAATTCCTTATTTTTTATGCTTTCGCACTTTTTTCTGATCACCCCACTTCTTGGCTATTCGTTAAACTGATTTGTGGGTGTGGTGAGGGGTTTTATTTATAGGCATTTTAAGGTTTGGGAAACTTTGCCCCTCCTGGTAGGAATGTATATCCCATACGTCACTAGCTCATGGACTCTTGCTAATATGAAAGAAATTAATTTATCAGGTAAGTTCTTACATAAATTATGTTTTTTCCTATACCAAAAAGGCTTACAGAGATTATTAGCAAGGAGTGGGATAGACCTGGTGTGCCCTTTTCCCCTCCTCCGATATTTAGAAAAATGTTCCCTATAAACGCCGCCACACGAGACTTATGGCAGACGGTCCCTAAGGTGGAGGGAGCAGTTTCTACTTTAGCCAAGCGTACCACTATTCCGGTGGAGGATAGTTGTGCTTTCTCAGATCCAATGGATAAAAATTAGAGGGTTACCTTAAGAAAATGTTTGTACAACAAGGTTTTATATTACAGCCTCTTGCATGCATTGCGCCTGTCACTGCTGCAGCGGCATTCTGGTTTGAGTCTCTGGAAGAGGCGATTCGCACAGCACCATTGGATGAGACTTTGAGCAAGCTTAGAACGCTTAAGCTAGCTAATACGTTTGTTTCGGATGCCGTAGTGCATTTAACCAAACTTACGGCTAAGAATTCCGGATTCGCCATACAGGCGCGCAGAGCGCTATGGCTTAAATCCTGGTCAGCAGATGTAACTTCTAAGTCTAAACTACTGAATATTCCTTTCAAAGGGGCAGACCTTATTCGGGCCCGGCTTGAAGGAAATTATTGCTGACATTACTGGAGGTAAGGGCCACACCCTTCCTCAGGACAGGGCCAAATTAAAGGCCAAACAGTCTAATTTTCGTGCCTTTCGTAATTTCAAGGCAGGAGCAGCATCAACTTCCTCCGCTCCAAAACAGGAAGGAACTACTGCTCGTTACAGACAAGGTTGGAAAGGCAACCAGTCATGGAACAAGGGTAAGCAGGCCAGAAAGCCTACTTCCGCCCCTAAGACAGCATGAAGACAGGGCCCCCTTTCCGGAGACGGATCTAGTGGGGGGCAGACTTTCTCTCTTCGCCCAGGCTTGGGCAAGAGATGTACAGGATCCCTGGACGTTGGAGATTATATCTCAGGGATACCTTTTGGATTTCAAAACTTCTCCTCCACAACAAAATGGAAACCATTCGGACCATCCTACCCATGATCCAAGAGGGTCAGTATATGACCACAGTGGACTTAAAGGATGCCTACCTTCACATACCGATTCACAAAGATCATTATCGGTACCTAAGGTTTGCCTTTCTAGACAGGCATTACCAGTTTGTAGCTCTTCCCTTCGGGTTAGCTACGGCTCCGAGAATTTTTACAAAGGTTCTGGATTCGCTTCTGGCGGTACTAAGACCGCGAGGCATAGCGGTGGCTCCGTACCTAGACGACATTCTGATACAAGCGTCAAGTTTTCAAAATGCAAAGTCTCATACAGAGATAGTTCTAGCATTTCTGAGGTCGCATGGGTGGAAAGTGAACATGGAAAAGAGTTCTCTGTTTCCACTCACAAGGGTCCCTTTCCTAGGGACTCTTATAGATTCTGTAGAGATGAAGATTTACCTGACGGAGTCCAGGTTATCAAAGATTCTAAATGCTTGCCGTGTTCTTCATTCCATTCCAAGCCCATCAGTAGCTCAGTGCATGGAAGTAATCGGCTTAATGGTCGCGGCAATGGACATAGTGCCATTTGCGCGCCTGCATCTCAGACCGCTGCAATTATGCATGCTAAGTCAGTGGAATGGGGATTACTCAGATCTGTCCCCTTTACTGTATCTGGACCAGGAGACCAGGGATTCTCTTCTCTGGTGGTTGTCTCGGGTTCATCTGTCCAAAGGAATGACCTTTCGCAGACCAGATTGGACGATAGTAACAACAGATGCCAGCCTACTAGGCTGGGGCGCAGTCTGGAACTCCCTAAAGGCACAGGGATCGTGGACTCAGGAGGAGAAACTCCTTCCAATAAACATTCTGGAATTAAGAGCAATATTCAATGCTCTCCTAGCTTGGCCTCAGTTGGCAACACTGAGGTTCATCAGGTTTCAGTCGGACAACATCACGACTGTAGCTTACATCAATCATCAAGGAGGAACCAGGAGTTCCCTAGCGATGTTAGAAGTCTCAAAGATAATTCGCTGGGCAGAGTCTCACTCTTGCCACCTGTCAGCGATCTACATCCCAGGCGTGGAGAACTGGGAGGCGGACTTTCTAAGTCGCCAGACTTTTCATCCGGGGGAGTGGGAACTTCATCCGGAGATATTTGCTCAACTGATTCTTCGTTGGGGCAAACCGGATCTGGATCTCATGGCATCTCGCCAGAACGCCAAGCTTCCGTGCTACGGATCCAGGTCCAGGGACCCGGGAGCGGTGCTGATAGATGCACTAGCAGCCCCTTGGGTTTTCAACATGGCTTATGTGTTTCCACCTTTTCCGTTACTGCCTCGACTGATTGCCAAGATCAAACAGGAGAGAGCATCAGTGATTCTGATAGCGCCTGCGTGGCCACGCAGGACCTGGTATGCAGACCTAGTGGACATGTCGTCCTGTCCACCATGGTCTCTGCCTCTGAGGCAGGACCTTCTAATTCAGGGTCCTTTCAACCATTCAAATCTAATTTCTCTGAGGCTTACTGCATGGAGATTGAACGCTTGATTCTATCGAAGCGTGGTTTCTCAGAGTCGGTTATTGATACATTAATACAGGCTCGGAAACCTGTGACCAGAAAAATTTACCATAAGATATGGCGTAAATATTTATATTGGTGTGAATCCAAGAGTTACTCATGGAGTAAGGTTAGGATTCCTAGGATATTGTCTTTTCTACAAGAGGGTTTAGAAAAGGGTTTATCCGCTAGTTCGCTAAAGGGACAGATTTCTGCTCTGTCTATTCTTTTACACAAGCGTCTGGCAGAGAATCCAGACGTCCAGGCTTTTTGTCAGGCTTTGGCTAGAATTAAGCCTGTGTTTAAAGCGGTTGCTCCTCCGTGGAGCTTAAACTTGGTTCTTAAAGTTCTTCAGGGTGTTCCGTTTGAACCCCTTTATTCCATTGATATTAAGCTTTTATCTTGGAAAGTTCTGTTTTTGATGGCTATTTCTTCGTCTCGAAGAGTCTCTGAGTTATCTGCCTTACATTGTGATTCTCCTTATCTGATCTTTCATTCAGACAAGGTAGTCCTGCGTACTAAACCTGGGTTTTTACCTAAGGTTGTTTCTAACAGGAATATCAATCAAGAGATTGTTGTTCCATCATTATGTCCTAATCCTTCTTCAAAGAAGGAACGTCTTTTGCATAATCTAGACGTGGTCCGTGCCATGAAGTTCTACTTACAGGCAACTAAAGATTTTCGGCAAACTTCTTCTCTGTTTGTCGTTTACTCTGGACAGAGAAGAGGTCAAAAGGCTTCGGCTACCTCTCTCTCTTTTTGGCTTCGTAGCATAATACGTTTAGCCTATGAGACTGCAGGACAGCAGCCTCCTGAAAGAATTACAGCTCATTCCACTAGAGCTGTGGCTTCCACCTGGGCCTTTAAGAATGAGGCCTCTGTTGAACAGATTTGCAAGGCTGCAACTTGGTCTTCACTTCATACTTTTTCCAAATTTTACAAATTTGATACTTTTGCTTCTTCAGAGGCTGTTTTTGGGAGAAAGGTTCTACAGGCAGTGGTTCCTTCTGTTTAATGTTCCTGCCTTGTCCCTCCCATCATCCGTGTACTTTAGCTTTGGTATTGGTACCCCATAAGTGATGGATGACCCGTGGACTGAACACACTTAACAAGAGAAAACATAATTAATGCTTACCTGATAAATTTATTTCTCTTGTAGTGTGTTCAGTCCACGGCCCGCCCTGTCTTTTTTGAGGCAGGTTCTAAATTTTAAATTATAACTCCAGTCACCACTGCACCCTATAGTTTCTCCTTTCTCGTCTTGTTTCGGTCGAATGACTGGATATGACTTGTGAGGGGAGGAGCTATATAGCAGCTCTGCTTGGGTGATCCTCTTGCAACTTCCTGTTGGGAAGGAGAATATATCCCATAAGTAATGGATGACCCGTGGACTGAACACACTACAAGAGAAATAAATTTATCAGGTAAGCATAAATTATGTTTTTTTTTTATATAAAGTATAAAAACATGTAATATGTTTTATCTCACTCTCTCTCACTCTCTCTCACTCTCTCTCACTCTCTCTCTCACTCTCTCTCTCACTCTCTCTCTCACTCTCTCTCTCACTCTCTCTCTCACTCTCTCTCTCACTCTCTCTCTCACTCTCTCTCACTCTCACTCTCTCACTCTCTCTCACTCTCACTCTCTCACTCACTCTCTCACTCTCTCTCACTCTCTCTCTCACTCTCTCTCTCACTCTCTCTCTCACTCTCTCTCTCACTCTCTCTCTCACTCTCTCACTCACTCTCTCACTCACTCACTCTCTCACTCTCTCTCTCACTCTCTCTCTCACTCTCTCTCTCACTCTCTCTCTCTCTCTCTCACTCACTCACTCACTCTCTCTCTCTCACTCTCTCTCTCACTCTCTCTCTCACTCTCTCTCTCACTCTCTCTCTCACTCTCTCTCTCTCTCTCTCACTCACTCTCTCTCACACTCTCTCTCACACTCTCTCTCTCACTCTCTCTCACTCTCTCACTCACTCTCACACTCTCTCACACTCTCTCACTCACTCACACCATTTTTCTGTCATGATTCAGACAGAACATGGGATTTTAAGCAACTTTCGAATTTACTTCTATTATTTAATTTGCTTCATTCTCTCTGGTATACTTAGTTGGGAGCTAGATGCTGATTGGTGCCTGCACATGTGCCTCTTTTTTGATTGGTTCAACAGATGTGTTTAGCTTGCTCCCTGTAATGCTTAGCTGTTCCTTCAACAAAGAATACAAGACAATGAAGAACATTTGATAATAGAAGTAAATGGCAAAGTTTTTTAAGATCACATGCTCTGGCATAATCATGAAAGAAACATTTTGGGTTTCATGACCCTTTTAATGCTGAATACAAAAATGTGCACGTGCCTTTTAGAGACTACATGAAGACCAAGGTGGTGGTGTTTGTTCTTCTGCTCTTTGTAAAACCACTTTGTTTTGTTAAAGCAGATATGTTGAAAATTATAAAGTAAACACGAACTTGATGCTCAGATATTGTCTTTGTTCCATCAAACAGAGAGCATTTCAAAATGTATAGCAGTGTGTGTTTTGGGAAAAAAATGCCCCTCTGCTGGATAAACCAACTTTCTTCTATAAGGTACGACGAGTCCACGGATTCATCCTTTACTTGTGGGATATTAACCTCCTGCTAACAGGAAGTGGCAAAGAGCACCACAGCAGAGCTGTCTATATAGCTCCTCCCTTGACTCCACCCCCCAGTCATTCTCTTTGCCTACTCTAAGTACTAGGAAGGGTAAAGTGAAAGAGGTGATAAAATGTTAGTTTTTATTTTCTTCAAGCAAGATTTTTATTATTATTATTTATTTTATTGTAAAGTGCTTTTTTATTGAAATTTTTTTTACATTATACATACGTAAAACAGGAAAAAAAATAAGTACTTTGATCATTACATTCTCATCACCATTGGAATATATATATTTAAAACATATCAATAATCCATCCACCCGCGTTCAAACCCTGCCCTTTGTCAGAGCAACTACTACTAAGTGGGTTGAACATTCCCTAGCATATCTTTCCCCCCCCCCCCCCCCCCCCTTAATCCCACTTGTACCTCTAGAGAAGCGGGCTGCATAGTGGTGGGATGAGTAGTAATTACTTCAGTCATATTAAGGTTGATAAACAAAACAATAACTATAATTAAACCAAAATTTTCCTCCTATGTTCATATGAAACAGTGTCTCTCTCTGAGAGTAGTATCGTACCTGAGAAATAGAGACACCTCTTCCTGCGGCGCACCCCTGCCAACTCCGCATCTGTTTATGTGGGTTTCAGATCTCGACTGCTTGTGCTTGTCTACCTATCCAGTAGAACCATACCTTTTGTAGTGTCTCTCTATTATTTAGGATTCCTGCTGATTCCTCATACATGGTGTAGGTGAACTGAATTTTATTGTATATCTCCGTCCATGTGGGTGTACCTATTTCTCCAACATAGGTGTGTCCGGTCCACGGCGTCATCCTTACTTGTGGGATATTCTCTTCCCCAACAGGAAATGGCAAAGAGCCCAGCAAAGCTGGTCACATGATCCCTCCTAGGCTCCGCCTACCCCAGTCATTCTCTTTGCCGTTGTACAGGCAACATCTCCACGGAGATGGCTTAGAGTTTTTTAGTGTTTAACTGTAGTTTTTATTATTCAATCAAGAGTTTGTTATTTTAAAATAGTGCTGGTATGTACTATTTACTCAGAAACAGAAAAGAGATGAAGATTTCTGTTTGTATGAGGAAAATGATTTTAGCAACCGTTACTAAAATCCATGGCTGTTCCACACAGGACTGTTGAGAGGAATTAACTTCAGTTGGGGGAACAGTGAGCAGTCTCTTGCTGCTTGAGGTATGACACATTCTAACAAGACGATGTAATGCTGGAAGCTGTCATTTTCCCTATGGGATCCGGTAAGCCATGTTTATTAAGATTGTAAATAAGGGCTTCACAAGGGCTTATTAAGACTGTAGACTTTTTCTGGGCTAAATCGATTCATTATTAACACATATTTAGCCTTGAGGAATCATTTAATCTGGGTATTTTGATAAGTTTATATCGGCAGGCACTTTTTTAGACACCTTTCTCTTTAGGGGCTTTCACAAATCATAGGCAGAGCCTCCTTTTCGCGCCGGTGTTGCGCACTTGTTTTTGAGAGGCATGACATGCAGTCGCATGTGTGAGGAGCTCTGATACATAGAAAAGACTTTCTGAAGGCGTCATTTGGTATCGTATTCCCCTTTGGGCTTGGTTGGGTCTCAGCAAAGCAGACACCAGGGACTGTAAAGGGGTTAAAGTTAAAAACGGCTCCGGTTCCGTTATTTTAAGGGTTAAAGCTTCCAAATTTGGGGTGCAATACTTTTAAGGCTTTAAGACACTGTGGTGAAATTTTGGTGAATTTTGAGCAATTCCTTCATATTTTTTCGCAATTGCTGTAATAAAGTGTGTTCAGTTTAAAATTTAAAGTGACAGTAACGGTTTTATTTTAAAACGTTTTTTGTACTTTGTTATCAAGTTTATGCCTGTTTAACATGTCTGAACTACCAGATAGACTGTGTTCTGAATGTGGGGAAGCCAGAGTTCCTTCTCATTTAAATAAATGTGATTTATGTGACAATGACAATGATGCCCAAGATGATTCCTCAAGTGAGGGGAGTAAGCATGGTACTGCATCATTCCCTCCTTCGTCTACACGAGTCTTGCCCACTCAGGAGGCCCCTAGTACATCTAGCGCGCCAATACTCCTTACTATGCAACAATTAACGGCTGTAATGGATAATTCTGTCAAAAACATTTTAGCCAAAATGCACACTTATCAGCGTAAGCGCGACTGCTCTGTTTTAGATACTGAAGAGCATGACGACGCTGATAATAATGGTTCTGAAGGGCCCCTAAACCAGTCTGATGGGGCCAGGGAGGTTTTGTCTGAGGGAGAAATTACTGATTCAGGGAACATTTCTCAACAAGCTGAACCTGATGTGATTACGTTTAAATTTAAGTTGGAACATCTCCGCATTCTGCTTAAGGAGGTATTATCCACTCTGGATGATTGTGACAAGTTGGTCATCCCAGAGAAACTATGTAAAATGGACAAGTTCCTAGAGGTCCCGGGGCTCCCAGAAGCTTTTCCTATACCCAAGCGGGTGGCGGACATTGTAAATAAAGAATGGGAAAGGCCCGGTATTCCTTTCGTCCCTCCCCCCATATTTAAAAAATTGTTTCCTATGGTCGACCCCAGAAAGGACTTATGGCAGACAGTCCCCAAGGTCGAGGGAGCGGTTTCCACTTTAAACAAACGCACCACTATACCCATAGAAGATAGTTGTGCTTTCAAAGATCCTATGGATAAAAAATTAGAAGGTTTACTTAAAAAGATGTTTGTTCAGCAGGGTTACCTTCTACAACCAATTTCATGCATTGTCCCTGTCACTACAGCCGCGTGTTTCTGGTTCGATGAGCTGGTAAAGGCGGTCGATAGTGATTCTCCTCCTTATGAGGAGATTATGGACAGAATCAATGCTCTCAAATTGGCTAATTCTTTCACCCTAGACGCCACTTTGCAATTGGCTAGGTTAGCGGCTAAGAATTCTGGGTTTGCTATTGTGGCGCGCAGAGCGCTTTGGTTGAAATCTTGGTCAGCTGATGCGTCTTCCAAGAACAAGCTACTTAACATTCCTTTCAAGGGGAAAACGCTGTTTGGCCCTGACTTGAAAGAGATTATCTCTGATATCACTGGGGGTAAGGGCCATGCCCTTCCTCAGGATCGGCCTTTCAAGGCCAAAAATAAACCTAATTTTCGTCCCTTTCGTAGAAAAGGACCAGCCCAAAGTGCTACGTCCTCTAAGCAAGAGGGTAATACTTCTCAAGCCAAGCCAGCTTGGAGACCAATGCAAGGCTGGAACAAGGGAAAGCAGGCCAAGAAACCTGCCACTGCTACCAAGACAGCATGAAATGTTGGCCCCCGATCCGGGACCGGATCTGGTGGGGGGCAGACTCTCTCTCTTCGCTCGGGCTTGGGCAAGAGATGTTCTGGATCCTTGGGCGCTAGAAATAGTCTCCCAAGGTTATCTTCTGGAATTCAAGGGGCTTCCCCCAAGGGGGAGGTTCCACAGGTCTCAGTTGTCTTCAGACCACATAAAAAGACAGGCATTCTTACGTTGTGTAGAAGACCTGTTAAAAATGGGAGTGATTCATCCTGTTCCATTAGGAGAACAAGGGATGGGGTTCTACTCCAATCTGTTCATAGTTCCCAAAAAAGAGGGAACGTTCAGACCAATCTTAGATCTCAAGATCTTAAACAAGTTTCTCAAGGTTCCATCGTTCAAAATGGAAACCATTCGAACAATTCTTCCTTCCATCCAGGAAGGTCAATTCATGACCACGGTGGATTTAAAGGATGCGTATCTACATATTCCTATCCACAAGGAACATCATCGGTTCCTAAGGTTCGCATTCCTGGACAAGCATTACCAGTTCGTGGCGCTTCCTTTCGGATTAGCCACTGCTCCAAGGATTTTCACAAAGGTACTAGGGTCCCTTCTAGCTGTGCTAAGACCAAGGGGCATTGCTGTAGTACCTTACTTGGACGACATTCTGATTCAAGCGTCGTCCCTTCCTCAAGCAAAGGCTCACACGGACATTGTCCTGGCCTTTCTCAGATCTCACGGATGGAAAGTGAACGTGGAAAAGAGTTCTCTATCTCCGTCAACAAGGGTTCCCTTCTTGGGGACAATAATAGACTCCTTAGAAATGAGGATTTTTCTGACAGAGGCCAGAAAAACAAAACTTCTAGACTCTTGTCGGATACTTCATTCCGTTCCTCTTCCTTCCATAGCGCAGTGCATGGAAGTGATAGGTTTGATGGTAGCGGCAATGGACATAGTTCCTTTTGCGCGCATTCATCTAAGACCATTACAACTGTGCATGCTCAGTCAGTGGAATGGGGACTATACAAACTTGTCTCCGAGGATACAAGTAAATCAGAGGACCAGAGACTCACTCCGTTGGTGGCTGTCCCTGGACAACCTGTCACAAGGGATGACCTTCCGCAGACCAGAGTGGGTCATTGTCACGACCGACGCCAGTCTGATGGGCTGGGGCGCGGTCTGGGGATCCCTGAAAGCTCAGGGTCTTTGGTCTCGGGAAGAATCTCTTCTACCGATAAATATTCTGGAACTGAGAGCGATATTCAATGCTCTCAAGGCTTGGCCTCAGCTAGCGAGGGCCAAGTTCATACGGTTTCAATCAGACAACATGACAACTGTTGCGTACATCAACCATCAGGGGGGAACAAGGAGTTCCCTGGCGATGGAAGAAGTGACCAAAATCATTCTATGGGCGGAGTCTCACTCCTGCCACCTGTCTGCTATCCACATCCCAGGAGTGGAAAATTGGGAAGCGGATTTTCTGAGTCGTCAGACATTGCATCCGGGGGAGTGGGAAATCCATCCGGAAATCTTTGCCCAAGTCACTCAACTGTGGGGCATTCCAGACATGGATCTGATGGCCTCTCGTCAGAACTTCAAAGTTCCTTGCTACGGGTCCAGATCCAGGGATCCCAAGGCGGCTCTAGTGGATGCACTAGTAGCACCTTGGACCTTCAAACTAGCTTATGTATTCCCGCCGTTTCCTCTCATCCCCAGGCTGGTAGCCAGGATCAATCAGGAAAGGGCGTCGGTGATCTTGATAGCTCCTGCGTGGCCACGCAGGACTTGGTATGCAGATCTGGTGAATATGTCATCGGCTCCACCATGGAAGCTACCTTTGAGACGAGACCTTCTTGTTCAAGGTCCGTTCGAACATCCGAATCTGGTCTCACTCCAGCTGACTGCTTGGAGATTGAACGCTTGATCTTATCGAAGCGAGGGTTCTCAGATTCTGTTATCGATACTCTTGTTCAGGCCAGAAAGCCTGTAACTAGAAAGATTTACCACAAAATTTGGAAAAAATATATCTGTTGGTGTGAATCTAAAGGATTCCCTTGGGACAAGGTTAAGATTCCTAAGATTCTATCCTTCCTTCAAGAAGCATTGGAAAAAGGATTATCTGCAAGTTCCCTGAAGGGACAGATTTCTGCCTTGTCTGTGTTACTTCACAAAAAGCTGGCAGCTGTGCCAGATGTTCAAGCCTTTGTTCAGGCTCTGGTTAGAATCAAGCCTGTTTACAAACCTTTGACTCCTCCTTGGAGTCTCAACTTAGTTCTTTCAGTTCTTCAGGGGGTTCCGTTTGAACCCTTACATTCCGTTGATATTAAGTTATTATCTTGGAAAGTTTTGTTTTTGGTTGCAATTTCTTCTGCTAGAAGAGTTTCAGAATTATCTGCTCTGCAGTGTTCTCCTCCTTATCTGGTGTTCCATGCAGATAAGGTGGTTTTACGTACTAAACCTGGTTTTCTTCCAAAAGTTGTTTCTAACAAAAACATTAACCAGGAGATTATCGTACCTTCTCTGTGTCCGAAACCAGTTTCGAAGAAGGAACGTTTGTTGCACAATTTGGATGTTGTTCGCGCTCTAAAATTCTATTTAGATGCTACAAAGGATTTTAGACAAACATCTTCCTTGTTTGTTGTTTATTCCGGTAAAAGGAGAGGTCAAAAAGCAACTTCTACCTCTCTCTCTTTTTGGATTAAAAGCATCATCAGATTGGCTTACGAGACTGCCGGACGGCAGCCTCCCGAAAGAATCACAGCTCATTCCACTAGGGCTGTGGCTTCCACATGGGCCTTCAAGAACGAGGCTTCTGTTGATCAGATATGTAGGGCAGCGACTTGGTCTTCACTGCACACTTTTACCAAATTTTACAAGTTTGATACTTTTGCTTCTTCTGAGGCTATTTTTGGGAGAAAGGTTTTGCAAGCCGTGGTGCCTTCCATCTAGGTGACCTGATTTGCTCCCTCCCATCATCCGTGTCCTAAAGCTTTGGTATTGGTTCCCACAAGTAAGGATGACGCCGTGGACCGGACACACCTATGTTGGAGAAAACAGAATTTATGTTTACCTGATAAATTACTTTCTCCAACGGTGTGTCCGGTCCACGGCCCGCCCTGGTTTTTTAATCAGGTCTGATAATTTATTTTCTTTAACTACAGTCACCACGGTTTCATATGGTTTCTCCTATGCAAATATTCCTCCTTAACGTCGGTCGAATGACTGGGGTAGGCGGAGCCTAGGAGGGATCATGTGACCAGCTTTGCTGGGCTCTTTGCCATTTCCTGTTGGGGAAGAGAATATCCCACAAGTAAGGATGACGCCGTGGACCGGACACACCGTTGGAGAAAGTAATTTATCAGGTAAACATAAATTCTGTTTTTCCAGTATCTCGCGATACATATCCTTGTGACCGTCCGCAAAATTCTAATGAAAGTGTTCAGGTGTCTGTGATAGATTTCTATGGGTTCATGTAGTAGCGCTTGTTGTATGGTGAGAGTAACCTCTTCATCTATCAGTTGGCCTATAAATGAAGATAGTTTTCTCCTTATTTCCTGTACAGCTGTACAATCCCACCACATGTGTTTGTATGTGCCCCTCTGTCCGCATCCTCTATAACATAGGTTGCTCCCCTGTGGTTTAATGTGTGCATATCTGACTGGGGTCAGGTACCACCTAAAGGCTGTTTTCAGTGTGTTCTCTTTTAGATCAACGCTTAATAAGCCTTTATCTCCCGATTGGAGTAGTAATTCCCACTCCTGTTTATCTTTCACTATTCCGAGTTCCTTCTCCCATGCTAGCATTATTTGTGTTTTTGGTTCCATTGGGGGGGATTGGAGGGATATATATAGTTTGGAGATTGAGTGTTTGAGTCTATGTGAGCTGATGCTGGAGATTTCTAAAGTCGTAGTCATCTTCCTAGGTGCATTTTTAAGGAATTCTCTAAGGGAAGATTGTAACTGTAAGTATATGAACCAGTGTAGCTTTAGTGGTGCAATCTTTTCTTGAAGGTGGGAGAAAGGCAATATTGCTCCCTTCTCTACTATGTCTGCTACTCTATAAAGGCCCTTATTTTCCCACTTCTGTATGTGTTTATGTGTGTCTCCCTGTAAAAGGTATCTGATTGGCATCAATAAGGAGTTTTTAGGGAAGATGTCTTCTCTTTTTCTAACTTTTGACCATAACTGAACAGTGAGAGCTCTTGTGTGTGTTTTCGGGCAGCTGTCAAGCTCTTTGTTCTGTTGTGTGGTCCACAAAGTGGAGTCTGTATAGGTCCTCCCCTCTAATTCCACCTCTAAGGTAATCCAGACCGCTTCTCCTTGTCTCTTCAGTATCATCGCATCCTGTGCTGTTCTAGCTGCTCTATAATAGTCCATTAAGTTCGGTCCCCCAATCCCTCCTAGTGATCTATGTCTATGTACTAAGTGTTTAGAGATCCTTGTCATTTTAGAGCCTCTAATGAAAGCTGAGAGATCTGTCTGTATCCTTTCGATATCTGCAGTGACAATCTTTATCGGTAGTGCTCTGAATAGGTAGAGTAGTCGGGGTAGAATGGTCATTTTGACTGCAGCTAATCTGCCCATCCACGAGAAATTATATTTGCGCCATTTTGCTATATCTTGTCTAGTTCTCTGAAACAGAGGTGTGTAGTTGTATTTTATATAGGTGCTGCGTTTGTTGTGAAAGATTGATCCCTAGGTATTTAAGTGTGTGTTTGACCCACCGAAAATCGAAGTTTAACTCTAGGAGCTTCTTAGTCTGATGAGGGATAGCTATAGGGAGAACCTCTCATTTATCCGAGTTGATTTTATAGCCTGAGATGGCCGAAAAGGACGCTAGCACTGCATATAAATTGGGTAAGGAGATAAGAGGTTTTGTGATAGACAATAGAATATCATCTGCGAACAGGGTCAATTTATATTCTGAATTTGTCGTCTTAACTCCCTCTATGTCTGGGTGCGTTCTTATTCTGGTTGCTAGAGGTTCAATGCAAAGCGCAAATAGTAAGGGCCACAAGGGACACCCTTGTCTTGTGCCATTAAGTATGGGAAAGATGGCAGATCTATATCCTCCCGCCGTCACCTGGGCCTGGGGTTTCGAATATATTGCACGAATAGCTGTCATGAATGTGCCCTCAAATCCCATTCTACCCAACACCTTGGTCATGTAATTCCAGTCAATTCTGTCGAACGCCTTCTCCGCATCCAGCGATAGCAGCAGAGAAGGCGCCCCCTGTCTTTCTAGATGATAGATAATGTTAGTAATTCTGCGAATGTTGTCTGGGGCTTCCCTGTCTTTAATGAATCCCACTTGATCTGGGTGAACTAGGCTAGGGAGAATTTCCTTAAGCCGATTTGCTAATACCTTCGTAAATAGTTTCAAATCCTGATTTATTAATGAGATTGGGCGATAGTTTTTACATCTTTTATGGTCTCTATCGGGTTTGGGGATCACCACTATTTTTGCTAATTGTAACTCACTCGGGAGAGAATTCCCTTCTAAGATATAATTACAGAATTTAGTCAGATGTGGTATTAATGTGCCTCAAAACAATTTATAATATTCTCCCGTGAAGCCGTCGGGGCCTGCTGCTTTACCTGGTTTAAGGTCTTTAACTGCTTTCACTACTTCTAGGGTGGTGATTGGGGCATTTAGACTATCTCTTTGTTCTACGGTGAGAGTTTTTAATGGGCAAGTGGAGAGGAATTCTTCTGTGTTTATCTGTTTCTGTGTTGTGAAGGACTTTTTCTCCATCATAAAGTTTGCTATAGAAAGTGGCGAATGTGTCTACAATCACTTGTGGGTCCGAAGTCATTGTCCCTTGTTCTGTTTCTATCTTAGGGATGAATGAGGCCTTGCCCCTCTCCCTAATCTTGTGTGCCATAAATTTATCTGGTTTATTGGCATAAATGAAATAGTGTGCCTTTAATTTTTGGATTGCCCTTGCTGCCTGAGAGTTTAAGATTTTCGCCAACATGGTTTTCTTGGTTTGGAGGGTCTGTAGTATCGTCTCTTTCCCCGTTACCTTATGTCGTCCCTCAAGCGTTTCTATCTCTTTGTGTAACTGTTCCAGTAATTGTCTATTTTGGCGCTTTAATCTGGCACTTTCCTGTATCAATTGTCCCCTAACCACCGCCTTATGTGCTGCCCATGTATTTATAGGGTTAGTTGTGGTGTCTATATTTATATTCCAGTACTCCACCAGCGACTGCAGGATCTTATCATGTCTTTGTGGGTTTTTCATAAGATTTGGATCAAAGGTCCATGATCTTTTCCTTTTGGTATCTTGCATCCCACTCAACTCTAGTAGTAAAATAGAGTGGTCTGACCACACACATGTGTGTATATTTGAGTTCTGCAGCAACGGGAGAAGTGCCTGGCTAATATATATGTAGTCCAGTCGCGTGTAGGTTTTATGAGCCGTGGAGTAAAACGTGGTGTCATTTGTAGCCCCATATAATGAATGCCAGGAATCCAACAGGGAGTGTGGTAATAAGGATTCCTGTATCGACTTAACTACTCTGTTATGTCTGTGTTGTTTATTGGATAAGGATATATGTTTAGTCGCTGTTTGTGGGGCCATAGTTATATTGAAATCTCCTGCTAGTATAATTTTGGTTTGGGACCATTGGGTTAATAGGAGGGATATGTGTCTGAAGAAATCATGTTGATTGTCGTTGGGAGCATAAATGTTGCATAGGGTCACCTCAGTATCTAACATTTTTCCTCTGACTATCAGGTATCTACCTTCCGGGTCTGCTAAAGTGCTTTCAAGGGTAAAGTCGACAGAGGAATGTATAAGAATTGAAACTCCTCTCTTTTTTGTGTCTGCAGTGGCGTGGTAGTGTGTGTGAAAGTGTTTTGTCCAGTATTTTGGGATATTAGTTTTAAGAAAGTGTGTTTCCTGGAGAAACAGGATATTGGCGTTTAGGCGTGTATATTGGGACATAGCTATCCTTCTTTTGGGATCAGTGTTGAGCCCTCTGACGTTGTGTGACACTACATGTATGTTGCCAGACATTGTGTTATTTTCTAGTTCTAATCTATGTGCTGGATGTGTGGTGCTCATCATTTATTACCTTCAAATAGGGTGTCCTTCTTGACATATTGTTAATCTTCGGAGTTAGGGTTCCACAGGGGCGCGCCGCAGAGATGTCACTAGGAGGAGAAAAAACAGTTGGGGGGGGGGGGGGGGGAGAACATGTCCCATTATTAAGAGATGCAACTGTAACGTTATCTCCAGCAATGGGATTGAACATTTGAAAAAACACAAAACTATAACCTGTAAACAGTTGTTTGTTCCTCATTTATCCCTTTATGAAAAGGGAGGGCTGGGAGGGCCCATCTAGATATATCATCATATGTATTAATAAGCAAATAAAAGAAAAGAGATAGAAGGCATTATAAGACATTAGATATATAAAGCATTAATATAAGCCTAAAACCGCGCCTCTAGTAGGCCTCATTACTGTATGAAACTTTGTCTGCAATGTTGAAGTGTCAATTAGGAGCCATATACAACTATGACCCTCTCCATCTCCTTCTACTCCATGGGAATCTTGGTGTTGGAGACCTCCAGAGGAAGTCTATTTTACTTTTGGTTATGTTCTTTTTGCCTTGCTCTAGAGTCCCCAGTCTCAAGAGACTGATGGAAGGGATTCTGATTAAAGTTCTTTATCTCTATGTTCCTTTGTCCTCCTTTTCTTATTTCTTGATGTATGCCACTTGGATTGATCTTCTGTGTGTATGGATAATGGTCGAGGTGCTGATGTTGGTTCCCTCTCAGGTAGCGATGGAGTATCGAGGCCTAATGCCTCACACACTTCGGGGATGTCTTCAGGTTCCTTAATCGTTATGATTTTAGTGTCCTTTGTTATAATTAGTGCAAAAGGGAAGCCCCATCTGTATTGTATCTGCTTTTGTCTCAGCAGAGAGGTAAGGGGTCGTAGAGCGCTTCGCCTTTGTAGAGTCCGAAGACTCAAGTCCTGATAGAATTGGATAACGTTGCCTTGAAATTTGAAGGTGGGTTGCTTTCTAGCTGCCTGGAGAATCTTTTCTTTGTCTGGGAAAAAAGTCATTTTGATCACAACATCTCTTGGGGGGAGGCCCACCTTTGGTCTGGCCTTTAGCGCTCTGTGAGCTCTTTCAACATGGAAGGTGTAGTCTGGGGGTGAGTTTGTGATCTGGGTAAAAAGTTGTGTTAGATAGGCCGGGAGTTCTGTCCCTGTTATTTCCTCTGGAACCCCCTTCAGCCTAAGGTTGTTTCTTCTGCTTCTGTTCTCCAGGTCGTCTAGTTTGTCTTGGAACTCCATTAATTGTTGTTATGTTGAGACCGTCTGAGAGATTTCATCTACATTCTCAACCATGGCATCCTTTTGGTCTTCGAGTGTATCTATCCTGTTTCCCATGTCTGTTAAGTCAGATTTAATCTCTGAGAGACTGTTGGTAACTGATGAATGGATGGAGTCAATTTTCTCCCAAAGTTTTTCAAAGTTGTCGGCAATGTCTTTTTTTGAGACCAGGGTCTGTAGGTCAGCTTTAGTTAGTGGGGAATCATTCTCCAGTTGTTGTATGGAGTCTAGGTCCGAATCTTCACCCTCCTCCATGTCTTTATTGGATTTGGTAGATTGCGAGGATTTGAAAAAAGAGGACACTGAAGAGGGCTTATTAGTTGATTTATCACCTTTCATTGCTCTCCTTGAAGACATTATATTGTTGAGAGGTGTGTGCCTTTGTATTATGTTGTATAGTAGGGTTCTATCTGTGAGAGATCGTAGTTAGATTCTTAGATATCTGGGTCTTTACATGTGGCGTTGTTGTGATTTTGTGGAGGACGTATGGATGTTAATATTCCATGGGTTCGGCAAGGCTCAGCCTTCCTTGTGCCTTATTCATCTAGATGGATGCTCCCTCCCGGGGCTGTCATATAGCTTACATATCTAAGTACTGCCCTGTAGCTTCCTGCACTTGTAGGATTAGCATGACAACCAAACTAGGGTTCTGCAACCTGTATTCCTTTTGCTCTCTCTTTCACCCTCTAAAGGGCTTTGCTGTTTAGTATTGTCCTTCTCCCCGGGGCAGTTGTCCTCACAGGACGATCACGGGAAAGGGTATAGGGGGTATGACCTGTCCCCTCTCAGGAGTGACAGGAAAAGGGAGGGAAGAAGGTACTAAAAGTTTCTGTCGTCTGGGTGTTGTTAAACTGAGTTGCAGGGTCTGATTGTGTGTGTTTCACAGTAAATAATATCCCTGTTATGTGAAGAAGGGAATAAGTATCACAGCTGTGCAACGTTCCTGTTTCAGCTTAATAGTATGAACGTCTTATCAGCTCTCAGTTGCTTATTTTTTAAAGATGGTTATGTTTGTATTTCCCAGGTGTATTTCAGGGCTGTGAGAAGTGATTTTTCTACAAGGGAGCAAAGGTATGCGTTGAATGCTGAAAAGTTTGTAACCAAACTAATAAATTATGCAGAGGCAGCAACCCATGTAAGGCACATCTATGTTTGTAGTTGCGGTAAAAAGTTCATTTCTCACAAGTTGTGCCGTGTATATATATGTTGGTCTGTAATATATCCCTTTAATATGTGCTAGGGGGCCTCCGATGTTGGACACTCTTACACTGGCTTCTTATTCCCCCTCTCTTGTCTGTTTTAACAGTCACTTTGTGGCGTTATAGGGATTATCTATCTCCAGCCAAGATGGCGGACTTTCGCGCCACTAGCTTCCCCCTTGCAGAACCCAGTCAACTAGGCTGGTTCACCTCCCTCAGATCTCCGATTCAGCTCACCTGTTAATTGCGGGTAGGTGTATGTGTTGTCAGGAAGTCTTACCCCTTCACTCTTTATCTCGTCCTAGGTGGGAGTCGCCGCTGTCTTGTCTCTCGTTCTTGTCGTTACCGCGGCTTCAGCCGCAGCAGCCCCGGAGCGGGGTCCCGACCCTCCGGGGTCACAGGTCTCTCCCACCGCTATGGACAATAGTCTGCTAGGTGGTCTGGAGTGAGTCGGCAGATGCCGGGTAGACCCGCTGTGTGTATGTTGTCGGCGGGGGTCAATTGATGGCGGTTGTTCTCACCAAGTCACCGGTACAAAATTCTGTCCAAAAGTGTGACCGGGTGGTTGGGTCACTAGTAGACTCACTCTTGATGGTAGGTCAGAATGTTTTTGACCACTTTAGTGTGGTTTTTACAGCTGAAATTGGGCACTTTGTCAGGAGCTTCTAGTAAATGCTGCTGTTCCATTATTATTTATTTTAAATGGTACCGGTGTGTACTATTTACTCTCAGGCAGCAGATGGATGAAGACTTCTGCCTGGAGGCTTATGATCTTAGCATTTGTCACTAAGATCCAGAGCAGTTCCCACAGAATGGCTGAGGAGTACAAGAAACTTCAGTGTGAGGAACGTTTTCATGCTATAAGCAGTGAGGTATGTTCAGTCATTTTTTCTGGAGAGACTGTGGTATTTCAGAATTGGCTGACAGTATCCCCATGAGGGAGAGGGTAAGCAGTAATCCTAAAAGATATAGAGGGGTATTACTAAGCTTGCATAAGGGGCTAATGAAAAATGGTTGACACCGAGTTGGAATGTTTGTGGGCAAACGTTTTGTGCACTAGGAGTGAGGATAACATTTTTGGCAATAACGTTTTTTGAAACTTTGAGGGTACACTTGGCTTCTTTTTTGGGTTTTAGAACCCACATGGCTAGTTTGGAACCGCTCTGGTGCGGTTCATTTAGGCTGAAAAAACATCGAGTGAGGTGGATGGGGCCTATTTAAGCGCCTCAGTTGCGCAGTTGCGCAGTTCTATTACAAAGCAGTAAAAGAAGTTTTGGGCCAAATCGAAGCTTTAACCCCATTTTTTGCAGGGGGTGTTTTTTCCGGATTTAGGCCTTATTAACTATCCGGTTTTCACAATCAAGGGTTAAAGTGTTCCTTTCTTTGTAGGGCAAACTTAGCTGCATAAATTGAATCTTATATAAAAAAATTGAAACGATTGGTGTATTTTAAAGCAGTTTTGCAGAACGTGTATGCTTTTTTTTCTCTTAAAGGCGCAGTACCGTTTTTTAAGATTGTTATTTTTTCACTAAATAAAGTGTTTTCAAGCTTGTTTGTGGTCATTACTAGCCTGTTCAACATGTCTGACATTGAGGAGAGCCAATGTTCAATGTGTTTGGAAGCCATTGTGGAACCCCCACTTAAAATGTATCCCTCATGCACTGAAAGGGCAATAAATTGCAAAGAACATATTTTAGCTAATAAAAGTATGTCGCAGGATGATTCTCAGTCAGAAGGGAATCAGGTTATGCCATCTAATTCTCCCCAAGTGTCACAACCATTAACGCCTGCACAAGCGACTCCTAGTACAGTACGTCTAATTGTTTCACCCTGCAAGATATGGCCGCAGTTATGAATACTACCCTCAATGAGGTTTTATCTAAGCTGCCTGGGTTCCAGGGGAAGCGCAGTAGGTCTGGTGTGAGAGTAAATGCTGAGCCCTCTGATGCTTTATTAGCCATATCCGATGTACCCTCACAATTTTCTGAGTTGGGGGTGAGGGATTTGCTGTCTGAGGGATAGATTTCTGATTCAGGAAAGATGTTCCCTCAGACAGACTCAGATATGACGGCTTCTAAATTCAAGCTAGAACACCTCCGCTTGTTGCTCAGGGAGGTTTTAGCGACTCTGGATGATTGTGACCCTATTGTAGTTCCAGAGAAATTGTGTAAAATGGACAGATATCTAGAGGTTCCTTCCTACACTAATGTTTTTCCAGTCCCTAAGAGGATTTCGGACATTGTTGCTAAGGAGTGGGATAGACCAGGTATTCCCTTTTCTCCCCCTCCTACTTTTAAGAAAATGTTTCCCATAACAGACACCATGCGGGATTCGTGGCAGACGGTCCCTAAGGTGGAGGGAGCTATTTCTACCCTGGCTAAGCGTACAACTATACCTATTGAGGACAGTTGTGCTTTCAAAGATCCTATGGATAAAAAATTAGAGGGTCTCCTAAAGAAAATATTTATTCATCAGGGTTTTCTTCTGCAACCTATAGCGTGCATTGTTCCTGTAACTACTGCAGCTGCTTTTTGGTTCGAGGCTCTAGAGGAGGCTCTTAAGGTTGAGACCCCATTAGATGATATTCTGGATAGAATTAGGGCTCTCAAGCTAGCTAATTCTTTCATTACAGATGCCGCTTTTCAACTGGCTAAATTAGCAGCAAAGAATTCAGGTTTTGCCATTTTAGAGCGTTATGGCTTAAGTCCTGGTCTGCTGATGTGTCCTCAAAATCTAAGCTTTTAGCCATCCCTTTCAAGGGTAAAACCCTATTCGGGCCGACACTGAAAGAGATCATTTCAGACATCACTGGAGGGAAAGGCCATGCCCTTCCTCAGGATAAGATAAATAAGATGAGGACCAAACAAAATAATTTTCGTTCCTTTCGAAACTTCAAAGGTGGTCCCTCTTCCTCCTCCCCTGCTGCAAAGCCGGAGGGGAATTTTGCTCAATCCAAGTCAGTCTGGAGACCTAACCAGACTTGGAACAAAGGTAAACAGGCCAAGAAGCCCGCTGCTGCCACCAAGACGGCATGAAGGGGCAGCCCCCGATCCGGGACCAGATCTAGTAGGGGGCAGACTTTCTCTCTTTGCTCAGGCTTGGGCAAGAGACGTTCAGGACTCCTGGGCTTTAGAAATTGTGTCCCAGGGGGGGTATCTTCTAGACTTCAAAGATTCCCCTCCAAGGGGGAGATTTCATCTTTCTCGATTGTCTGTAAACCAGACAAAAAGAGAGGCGTTCTTACGCTGTATAGAAGACCTATATACTATGGGAGTTATCTGCCCAGTTCCAGAAGCAGAACAGGGGCAGGGGTTTTACTCCAATCTGTTTGTGGTTCCCAAAAAAGAGGGAACCTTCAGACCAATCTTGGATCTCAAGATCCTAAACAAATTCCTCAGAGTCCCATCTTTCAAGATGGAGACCATTCAGACTATTTTACCAATGATCCAGGAGGGTCAATATATGACCACCGTGGATTTAAAGGATGCGTATCTCCAAATCCCTATCCACAAAGATCATCATCAGTTTCTCAGGTTCGCCTTTCTGGACAAGCATTACCAGTTTATGGCTCTTCTCTTCGGGTTGGCCACAGCTCCCAGAATTTTCCCAAAGGTGCTAGGGTCCCTTCTGGCGGTCCTAAGACCGCGGGGCATAGCAGTGGCGCCTTATCTGGACGATATCTTAATTCAGGCGTCAACTTAACAACTAGCCAAATCTCACACGGACATCGTGTTGGCTTTTCTAAGATCTCACGGGTGGAAGGTGAACGTAAAAAAGAGTTCACTCACCCCTCTCACAAGAGTTCCTTTCCTGGGAGCTCTGATAGATTCGGTAGACATGAAAAATTTTCTGACCGAGGTCAGGAAATCAAAGATTTTAACCACCTGCCGAGCTCTTCATTCCATTCCTCGGCTGTCAGTGGCTCAGTGTATGGAGGTAATTGGACTAATGGTAGCGGCAATGGACATAGTTCCGTTTGCTCGCTTGCATCTCAGACCACTGCAACTATGCATGCTCAAACAGTGGAATGGGGATTATGCAAATTTATCTCCTCAGATAAATCTGGATCAAGAGACCAGAGACTCTCTAATTTGGTGGTTGTCACAGGATCATCTTTGCCAGGGAATGTGTTTCCGCAGGCCAGCATGGGTCATAGTGACGACGGACGCCAGCCTATTGGGCTCGGGTGCAGTCTGGAATTCCCTGAAAGCACAGGGAGTGTGGACTCAAGAGGAGGCTCTCCTCTCGATAAATATTCTAGAACTGAGAGCGATATTCAACGCGCTTTAGGCGTGGCCTCAGCTGGCTTCGGCCAGATTCATCAGATTCCAGTCGGACAATATCACGACTGTAGCATATATCAATCATCAAGGGGGAACAAAGAGTTCTCTAGCGATGATAGAGGTTACCAAAATAATTCAATGGGCAGAGACTCACTCTTGCCATCTATCAGCAATCTATATCCCAGGAGTGGAGAACTGGGAAGCGGATTTTCTAAGTCGTCAGACTTTTCATCCGGGGGAGTGGGAACTCCATCCGGAGGTGTTTGCACAATTGATTCATCAATGGGGAACACCAGAATTGGATCTGATGGCGTCTCGTCAGAACGCCAAACTTCCTTGTTACGGGTCCAGATCAAGGGATCCTCAAGCGGTACTGATAGATGCTCTAGCAGTACCTTGGTCATTCAACCTGGCTTATGTGTTTCCACCATTTCCTCTCCTCCCTCGTCTGATTGCCAGAATCAAACAGGAGAGAGCTTCAGTGTTTTTGATAGCACCTGCGTGTCCACGCAGGACTTGGTATGCAGACCTGGTGGACATGTCATCTCTACCACCATGGACACTACCACTGAGACGGGACCTTCTCATTCAGGGTCCGTTCCAGCATCCAAATCTAGTTTCTCTGCGGCTGACTGACTGGAGATTGAACGCTTGATTTTATCCAAGCGGGGCTTCTCTGAGTCGATCATAGATACCTTGATTCAGGCTCGAAAGCCTGTCACTAGGAAGATTTATCATAAGATATGGCGTAAATATCTTTATTGGTGTGAATCCAAAGGCTACTCATGGAGTAAGATCAGGATTCCTAGGATTTTGTCCTTTCTCCAAGAAGGATTGGAGAAGGAGTTATCAGCTACTTCCCTAAAGGGACAGATATCTGCTTTGTCAATTTTACTGCATAAGCGTCTGGCAGGTGTTCCAGACGTTCAGTCGTTTTGTCAGGCTCTAGTTAGAATCAAGCCTGTGTTTAAACCTGTTGCTCCGCCATGGAGTTTGAATTTAGTTCTTAAAGTTCTTCAAGGGGTTCCGTTCGAACCTATGCATTCCATAGATATTAAAGGATTACTTTCTGTTATATTTTTTAAGCCAAACAACTAACATATTAAAGTTAATAAACATTAATTAAAACCTACTGACCTATATTTTCTCCAAAACGAAGTTTCATAACGTTATAAAAGTTATATCTTTTATTTGCCGATGATGTCACGTTATCCTGCCCACTATTTTCGGCACTGCGTGTTCAAAATACTTAAACCAATGAAATATTTATGTTTATTTGCATCTCATTATCTACCTATACGTTCCCAATACGTATGCATTTAAATGCGGCTCTAATGCGCATGCGCAATATGACCTATTGAAGACGAAGTTGCACAAACTTTTTAAAGCGCCATTTTGAAACCTAGGTATTGTAAATGGATTGATACAGAGCAAAGGATACCCACGGAGTGGGTTTGGAAAACAATTAAATTTGCAGACAAGATTTCTGATATACGGTAGAGATATGTTAACGAAATGCTATTGATAAAAAGCGTATTTGGGGTAGTTAGTTAGTAACAGGCATAGAAAATATTTACTTACAGTGGCCCTTTAAGCTTCTATACTGGAAAGTTCTGTTTTTAGTTGCTATCTCTTCGGCTCGAAGAGTTTCTGAACTATCTGCATTGCAATGCGACTCGCCTTATCTTGTTTTTCATTCTGATAAGATGGTTTTGCGTACCAAACCTGGATTTCTTCCTAAGGTTGTTACTAATAAGAATATTAATCAGGAAATTGTTGTTCCTTCCCTGTGTCCTAATCCTTCCTCTAAGAAGGAGCTTCTGTTGCACAACTTGGACGTGGTTCGTGCTTTGAAGTTTTACTTGCAAGCGACCAAAGATTTCCGTCAAACATCTTCGCTGTTTGTTGTCTATTCTGGAAAGCGTAGAGGTCAAAAAGCTACGGCTACCTCTCTTTCCTTATGGCTGAAAAGCATCATCCATTTGGCATACGAGACTGCTGGACAGCAGCCTCCTGAAAGGATTACAGCTCCACATGGGCTTTTAAAAATTATGCTTCTGTTGAACAGATTTGTAAGGCTGCGACTTGGTCTTCCCTTCATACCTTTGCCAAATTTTACAAATTTGATACTTTTGCTTCTTCGGAGGCTATTTTTGGGAGAAAAGTTCTTCAAGCAGTGGTGCCTTCTGTTTAGGCATCTGTCTTGTCCCTCCCGTTCATCCGTGTCCTATAGCTTTGGTATTGTATCCCACAAGTAAAGGATGAATCCGTGGACTCGTCGTACCTTATAGAAGAAAAGTAAATTTATGCTTACCTGATAAATTTCTTCTATGGTACGACGAGTCCACGGCCCGCCCTGTCATTTTTAAGACATATTTTCTATTTTAGAACTTCAGTCACCTCTGCACCTTTTAGTTTCTTCTTTTTCTTCCTGTACCTTCGGTCGAATGACTGTGGGGTGGGGTCAAGGGAGGAGCTATATAGACAGCTCTGCTGTGGTGCTCTTTGCCACTTCCTGTTAGCAGGAGGTTAATATACCACAAGTAAAGGATGAATCCGTGGACTCGTCATACCATAGAAGAAATTAATTTATCAGGTAAGCATAAATTTACTTTTTTCTGTGCAAACTGCTCTTGTCAGCCTGTGAGTGATATATTCCTGGGTATCAGTGGTGTCTTTTTAGTTTTGTTTCAAATCTAAATGACTGCAGAAATACCTGTAACATTTGTAACTGCTGATCTTTTATATACATTGTAGAAAACATTCCTTTAAAGGGACATGAAACCCAAAATTTGTCTTCCATGATTCAGATAGAGCATACAGTTTTGAACAATTTTCCAATTTACTTCTGTTTTATCATATTTGCTTCATTCTCTTGGTATCCTTTTGTTAAAGGAGCAGCAATGCACTATTAGGAGGTAGATGAACACATTGGGTAAGCCAAAGACAAGAGACATATGTGCACCCACCAATCGGCAACTAGCTCCTAGTAGTGCATTGCTGCTCTTGAGCATACCAAGGTATGCTTTTCAACAAAGGATACCAAGGGACAGAAGCAAATTAATTGATATAAGTAAACTGGAAAGTTGTTTGTATTTGCATGCTGTTTCTGAACCGACTTTACTGTCCCTAACCACAGTTTTATACACTCTAATACATATTTTTTCGTATTTATATGTTACTTTATTTGAATTATCCAATATTTCTGTGGATTGACACTAAACTATTTCATGGTGTACTTTTTCCAAGGGCACCAAAACTTAAAGGAAAGAAAGCAAGAGACCTGAAGAAAGCTGCTAAAAAGTCAGAACCCACAGAAGAGCAAGCAGAGGTTTGTCACATGTCCTTTAGAATGTCATGACACCAAATCATCTAATCCCAAAGCCCATTTGCATGTACAGTGTAATGTTTAATCAAAGTAGGTTGGATTCATTCAGTCAAGCTTATTAGCTAAAGGGACATTAAAGTCATTTTATTTTATTAATTTTAACAGAGTAGGTTGGTGAGACCTTAGGACAATTCAAATATCAGGCTTCTCTTACATATGTCCCGGTACTGTACAGTTTATTGTGTAGGAAGAGAGAGAGGGCAACAAGAGAATACAGAGTTTAGTCTACAGGACAGAATGCAGAGAGAGTGGAAAGAAAAATAAAAGGAAGAACAATAGAAAGGAGAGAGAGAGAGACAAGGAGATATAGGAAGGAGAAATAGTCGGAGCAGCCCATGAAGAGAGAAATGAGAGAGCAGAAAAGAGGGGTGAGATGAGAAGGGAGAGAGAGAAAGACAAGGTATTAAAGAGAAGAGAGAGACTAAAGAGTCAGAGGGGGCGATATAGGAGGGGAAAAATAGGCAAAGCGAAAAGAAGGGGAGTGAGAGAGTAAATAAAAGAGGAGAGTGTGAGAGGAGGGACAGAGGAGAGAGTATAGAAAATGTTAATAGCAGCTTATCACCTCTGATTGCAATGGGGTTAAAACGCTCAAAGTGAAGCCCCCTGTGCTTTTTACATTTTCCTTATTGCCTGTGTCAGCCCCTCCCTTCTGCTTATGCTGAGACTGACAGTACTGCTCAGGGGCAGGTAGAATGTGGAGGGAAGCGAGGCTCCTGCTTGTGACAGCCAAAGAAATTGTAGTTGTGTAAGAGGCTGTGAGGACAAGAATATTCAGCTGTGCAAGGAGAAAGTTGGTGGGCAGGGCCACTATGTTACCAAAATATGTCACAGGGCAAAAAAAAAACTGTACGACACTGGTCATTAAGTCCTGGGCCTCTCTCTGCCGCAATTTCACTAAAAGTAGCAAAATTGCTCTATTTCTGCATGCCCCACGAGTGCATCAGGCAGCGGTGGTGCTGATCGTTGATGGTGTGGGATGGTTTGGAGGGAGGCGGGTGGGTGGCCCATTGCTGGAGGGGGGCGGGAGCGAGTGAGTAGGAAGAAGGGGGATTAGAGGGTTGGAAATCGATCTAGGAGTGGGGTAGGGTAATGAGGGGGGGGCAGCTACACTAGAGAATTTTTTTTTTTTATCATTATCAAAACAAAAAAAAAAGTTAGATAACTGGGTACTGGCAGACAGCTGCCAGTACCTAAGATGGCAGGAATTAGTTAGAAGGGGGGAGGGTTAGAGAGCTTTCTTTCATGTAATTAGCAAGAGTCCATGAGCTAGTGACGTATGGGATATACATTCCTACCAGGAGGGGCAAAGTTTCCCAAACCTCAAAATGCCTATAAATACACCCCTCACCACACCCACAAATCAGGTTTACAAACTTTGCCTCCCGTGGAGGTGGTGAAGTAAGTTTGTGCTAGATTCTACGTTGATATGCGCTCCGCAGCAGGTTGGAGACCGGTTTTCCTCTCAGCGTGCAGTGAATGTCAGAGGGATGTGAAGAGAGTATTGCCTATTTGAATTCAATGATCTCCTTCTACGGGGTCTATTTCATAGGCTCTCTGTTATCGGTCGTAGAGATTCATCTCTTACCTCCCTTTTCAGATCGACGATATACTCTTATATATACCATTACCTCTACTGATTTTCGTTTCAGTACTGGTTTGGCTTTCTACTGCATGTAGATGAGTGTCCTGGGTTAAGTAAGTCTTATTTTTGTGACACTCTAAGCTATGGTTGGGCACTTTTATATAAAGTTCTAAATATTTGTGTTTAATCATTTATTTGCCTTGATTCAGGATGTTCAATATTCCTTATTTCAGACAGTCAGTTTCATTATTTGGGATAATGCATTTGAATAATCAATTTTTTTCTTACCTTAAAATTTGACTTTTTTCCCTGTGGGCTGTTAGGCTCGCGGGGGCTGAAAATGCTTCATTTTATTGCGTCATTCTTGGCGCGGACTTTTTTGGCGCAAAAAATTTTCTTTGTTATTTCCGGCGTCATACTTGTCACCGGAAGTTGCGTAATTTTTGACGTTTTTGCGCCAAAAGTGTCGGCGTTACCGGATGTGGCGTCATTTTTGGCGCTAAAAGCATTTAGGCGCCAAATAATGTGGGCGTCTTTTTTTGGCGCTAAAAAATATGGGCGTCATTATTGTCTCCACATTATTTAAGTCTCATTGTTTATTTGCTTCTGGTTGCTAGAAGCTTGTTCACTGGCATTTTTTCCCATTCCTGAAACTGTCATTTAAGGAATTTGATCAATTTTGCTTTATATGTTGTTTTTTCTATTACATATTGCAAGATGTCTCAGATTGACCCTGAATCAGAAGATACTTCTGGAAAATTGCTGCCTGATGCTGGATCTACCAAAGTTAAGTGTATTTGCTGTAAACTTGTGGTATCTTTTCCTCCAGCTGTTGTTTGTAATGAATGTCATGACAAACTTGTTAATGCAGATAATATTTCCTTTAGTAATGTTACATTACCTGTTGCTGTTCCATCAACATCTAATACTCAGTGTTCCTGTTAACATAAGAGATTTTGTTTCTAAATCCATTAAGAAGGCTATGTCTGTTATTCCTCCTTCTAGTAAACGTAAAAGGTCTTTTAAAACTTCTCATTTTTCAGATGAATTTTTAAATGAACATCATCATTCTGATTCTGATAATAATTCCTCTGGTTCAGAGGATTCTGTTTCAGAGGTTGATGCTGATAAATCTTCATATTTATTCAAAATGGAATTTATTCGTTCTTTACTTAAAGAAGTCTTAATTGCATTAGAAATAGAGGAATCTGGTCCTCTTGATACTAAATCTAAACGTTTAAATAAGGTTTTTAAATCTCCTGTAGTTATTCCAGAAGTTTTTCCTGTCCCTGATGCTATTTCTGAAGTAATTTCCAGGGAATGGAATAATTTGGGTAATTCATTTACTCCTTCTAAACGTTTTAAGCAATTATATCCTGTGCCATCTGACAGATTAGAGTTTTGGGACAAAATCCCTAAAGTTGATGGGGCTATCTCTACTCTTGCTAAACGTACTACTATTCCTACGGCAGATAGTACTTCCTTTAAGGATCCTTTAGATAGGAAAATTGAATCCTTTCTAAGAAAAGCTTACTTATGTTCAGGTAATCTTCTTAGACCTGCTATATCTTTAGCGGATGTTGCTGCAGCTTCAACTTTTTGGTTGGAAGCTTTAGCGCAACAAGTAACAGATCATAATTCTCATAGCATTGTTAATCTTCTTCAACATGCTAATAATTTTATTTGTGATGCCATCTTTGATATCATTAGGGTTGATGTCAGGTATATGTCTCTAGCTATTTTAGCTAGAAGAGCTTTATGGCTTAAAACTTGGAATGCTGATATGTCTTCCAAGTCAACTTTGCTTTCCCTTTCTTCCCAGGGTAATAAATTATTTGGTTCACAGTTGGATTCTATTATTTCAACTGTTACTGGGGGGAAAGGAACTTTTTTACCACAGGATAAAAAATCTAAAGGTAAATTTAGGTCTACTAATCGTTTTCGTTCCTTTCGTCACAATAAGGAACAAAAGCCTGATCCTTCCTCTACAGGAGCGGTATCAGTTTGGAACCCATCTCCAAATCAGTTTGGAACCCATCTCCAGTCTGGAATAAATCCAAGCCTTTTAGAAAGCCAAAGCCAGCTCCCAAGTCAACATGAAGGTGCGGCCCTCATTCCAGCTCAGCTGGTAGGGGGCAGATTACGGTTTTCAAAGAAATTTGGATCAATTTGATTCACAATCTTTGGATTCAATCTTTGGATTCACAAGGGTACAGAATAGGCTTCAAGATAAGGCCTCCTGCAAGAAGATTTTTTCTTTCCCGTGTCCCAGTAAATCCAGTGAAGGCTCAAGCATTTCTGAAATGTGTTTCAGATCTAGAGTTGGCTGGAGTAATTATGCCAGTTCCAGTTCTGGAACAGGGGCTGGGGTTTTACTCAAATCTCTTCATTGTACCAAAGAAGGAGAATTCCTTCAGACCAGTTCTGGATTTAAAAATATTGAATCATTATGTAAGGAGACCAACATTCAAAATGGTTACTATAAGGACTATTCTGCCTTTTGTTCAGCAAGGGCATTATATGTCCACAATAGATTTACAGGATGCATATCTGCATATTCCGATTCATCCAGATCACTATCAGTTTCTGAGATTCTCTTTCCTAGACAAGCATTACCAGTTTGTGGCTCTGCCGTTTGGCCTAGCAACAGCTCCAAGGATTTTTACAAAGGTTCTCGGTGCCCTTCTGTCTGTAATCAGAGAACAGGGTATTGTGGTATTTCCTTATTTGGACGATATCTTGGTACTTGCTCAGTCTTCACATTTAGCAGAATCTCATACGAATCGACTTGTATTGTTTCTTCGAGAACATGGTTGGAGGATCAATTTACCAAAAAGTTCATTGATTCCTCAGACAAGGGTAACCTTTTTAGGTTTCCAGATAGATTCAGTGTCCATGACTCTGTCTCTGACAGACAAGAGACGTCTAAAATTGATTTCAGCTTGTCGAAACCTTCAGTCTCAATCATTCCCTTCGGTAGCCTTATGCATGGAAATTCTAGGTCTTATGACTGCTGCATCGGACGCGATCCCCTTTGCTCGTTTTCACATGCGACCTCTTCAGCTCTGTATGCTGAACCAGTGGTGCAGGGATTATACAAAGATATCTCAATTAATATCTTTAAAACCGATTGTACAACACTCTCTGATGTGGTGGACAGACCACCATCGTTTAGTTCAGGGGGCTTCTTTTGTTCTTCCGACCTGGACTGTGATTTCAACAGATGCAAGTCTGACAGGTTGGGGAGCTGTTTGGGGGTCTCTGACAGCACAAGTGGTTTGGGAATCTCAGGAGGTGAGATTACCAATCAACATTTTGGAACTCCGTGCAATTTCCAGAGCTCTTCAGTCATGGCCTCTTCTAAAGAGAGAGTCGTTCATTTGTTTTCAGGCGGACAATGTCACAACCGTGGCATATGTCAATCATCAAGGAGGGACTCACAGTCCTCTGGCTATGAAAGAAGTATCTCGAATACTGGTATGGGCGGAATCCAGCTCCTGTCTAATTTCTGCGGTTCATATCCCAGGTATAGACAATTGGGAGGCGGATTATCTCAGTCGCCAAACGTTACATCCGGGCGAATGGTCTCTTCACCCAGAGGTATTTCTTCAGATTGTTCAAATGTGGGGACTTCCAGAAATAGATCTGATGGCTTCTCATCTAAACAAGAAACTTCCCAGGTATCTGTCCAGATCCAGGGATCCTCAGGCGGAGGCAGTGGATGCATTGTCACTTCCTTGGAAGTATCATCCTGCCTATATCTTTCCGCCTCTAGTTCTTCTTCCAAGAGTGATTTCCAAGATTCTAAAGGAGTGCTCGTTTGTTCTGCTGGTGGCTCCAGCATGGCCTCACAGGTTTTGGTATGCGGATCTTGTCCGGGTGGCCACTTGCCAACCGTGGACTCTTCCGTTAAGACCAGACCTTCTATCGCAAGGTCCTTTTTTCCATCAGGATCTCAAATCCTTAAATTTGAAGGTATGGAGATTGAACGCTTGATTCTCAGTCATAGAGGTTTCTCTGACTCTGTGATTAATACTATGTTACAGGCTCGTAAATCTGTATCTAGGAAGATATATTATCGAGTCTGGAAGATTTACATATCTTGGTGTTTTTCTCATCATTTTTCTTGGCATTCTTTTAGAATTCCTAGAATTTTACAGTTTCTTCAGGATGGTTTGGATAAAGGTTTGTCTGCAAGTTCCTTGAAAGGACAAATCTCTGCTCTTTCTGTTCTTTTCCACAGAAAGATTGCTAGTCTTCCTGATATTCATTGTTTTGTACAAGCTTTGGTTCGTATAAGACCTGTTATTAAGTCAATTTCTCCTCCTTGGAGTTTGAATTTGGTTCTGGGGGCTCTTCAAGCTCCTCCGTTTGAACCTATGCATTCGCTGGACATTAAATTACTTTCTTGGAAAGTTTTGTTTCTTTTGGCCATCTCTTCTGCTAGAAGAGTTTCTGAATTATCTGCTCTTCTTGTGAGTCTCCTTTTCTGATTTTTCATCAGGATAAGGCGGTGTTGCGAACTTCTTTTAAATTTTTACCTAAGGTTGTGAATTCTAACAACATTAGTAGAGAAATTGTGGTTCCTTCATTGTGTCCTAATCCTAAGAATTCTAAGGAAAGATCGTTGCATTCTTTGGATGTAGTTAGAGCTTTGAAATATTATGTTGAAGCTACTAAAAATTTCCGAAAGACTTCTAGTCTATTTGTTATCTTTTCCGGTTCTAGGAAAGGTCAGAAGGCCTCTGCCATTTCTTTGGCGTCTTGGTTAAAGTCTTTGATTCATCATGCTTATGTCGAGTCGGGTAAAACTCCGCCTCAAAGGATTACAGCTCATTCGACTAGGTCAGTTTCTACTTCCTGGGCGTTTAGGAATGAAGCTTCGGTTGATCAGATTTGCAAAGCAGCAACTTGGTCTTCTTTGCATACTTTTACTAAATTCTACCATTTTGATGTGTTTTCTTCTTCTGAAGCAGTTTTTGGTAGAAAAGTACTTCAGGCAGCTGTTTCAGTTTGATTCTTCTGCTTATAATTTCAGTTTTTTTCATTTTAAGATTTAAACTTTGTTTTGGGTGTGGATTATTTTCAGCGGAATTGGCTGTCTTTATTTTATCCCTCCCTCTCTAGTGACTCTTGCGTGGATGATCCACATCTTGGGTATTCATTATCCCATACATCACTAGCTCATGGACTCTTGCTAATTACATGAAAGAAAACATAATTTATGTAAGAACTTACCTGATAAATTCATTTCTTTCATATTAGCAAGAGTCCATGAGGCCCACCCTTTTTTGTGGTGGTTATGATTTTTTTGTATAAAGCACAATTATTCCAATTCCTTATTTTTTTTATGCTTTCGCACTTTTTTCTTATCACCCCACTTCTTGGCTATGCGTTAAACTGATTTGTGGGTGTGGTGAGGGGTGTATTTATAGGCATTTTGAGGTTTGGGAAACTTTGCCCCTCCTGGTAGGAATGTATATCCCATTCGTCACTAGCTCATGGACCCTTGCTAATATGAAAGAAATGAATTTATCAGGTAAGTTCTTACATAAATTATGTTTTTTGGGAGGGATCAGGGAGGTGGGAAGGTAAGGGGGTAATCCTACAGGAAAATAATAATAATAAAATAAATAAATAAAAAGGTGTAAAGCTGAATACTGGCAGTATTTAAGATGGGGGTGACCAGTGGGGGGAATGTAAGAGAGCTGTTTAAGAGGGATCAGGGGTTGAGTAGTGTCAGGTGGGAGACTAACTTCTACACTAAAGCTAAAATTAACCTTACAAGCTACCTAATTAACCCCTTCAATGCTGGGAATAACAAAAGTGTGGTGCACAGATGCAATTAGCAGCCTTCTAATTACCAAAAAGCAATGGCAAAGTCATATATGTCTACTATTTCTGAACAAAGGGGATCCCTGAGAAGCATTTACAATCATGTGTGCCATGATTGCACAAGCAGTATGTAAATAATTTCAGTGAGAAACCTAAAGTTTGTGAAAAAGTTAACTTTTTTTTTTTTTTTTTTATTTGATCGCATTTGGCGGTGAAATGGTGGCATGAAATATACAAAAATGGTACTAGATCAATACGTTGTCTACTAAAAAAAATATATAGTTTTGATCGGTAAAAACCATCTGGTTCACATTTTAGGGATATCACTTTTGATGCTCGTTTTACGAGCTCCCAACAGGATGATCTTTTGGTCCCTAAATATGTCATAAGTGCTTGGAATATTCACTCCAGGCTTTTTTGTATTCTTTTTTTCCTGGTAACAATGGCAACTCCATGTATGATTATTTTTGAGTTTACCTTTTTTTTATTTTTATTCTACTACCAATACATTTTGTATTTTTTATTTTTTTTTAACATTTTAATCATCTTCTATTTCACTGTTAAAAATTAGAGTTGATACATTGGTGATCCTGTTATATGTACATTATCTAATTAGCAATCTGCTTTGTTACAGAATGATGTTTCCCTGCGTTGCAATACATGTTCCTCTGAATTTACAACTCGGAATAAACTATTTAACCATTTGAAGACAACAGGGCATGCCCTAGCAATAAACAACCCTACACTGTACGCAGCAGCTAACGGCAAAAGCAAAAAAGAAAAGCGAAAAAAATAAATAAAATCTTTCACTTGTCAAGAACTTTTGGGTAAAAGCCCTATGCACTGTACTTTCCATTCATAAGCTGTGGACTTATAGAGACACCTGACAACAGTATGAGATACTATGCATACAGTGATACCATGTTCTAGATCTTACGTCCTAGCTGGAAATCAGTACTTACTGAAATAAGGCAACAAAAATGAATTATGATGTCACAGTTCTGCCCACTGTCATGTAAAGACATATATTTTGTAGATTCTTATTTTCATGCAACATAAGGGTATATCTAAGTCCTTCAGAAACGTTTCTCTAATGGTTTATTCACAGGATTATCTAATTGATTTGAATAGACCCCATTGTCTTTAATGTTATTTATTTGTACATAGACACATATGCATGTTAGTGAATTATGTTTGTAATGTAGGCATATACTGTAGCTCTATTGGTTCTTTTTTTTTTTAGATTTTAACTTTTTCTTTAATTAATTTAAAGTCTGTAAATAATCGGCTGTGAGGGTGTGCAACTTTAAACCTGTTATTGGCAAACCACTACATAGTCATGGATAATATGTTAAAAAAAACAAAACTTTTTATTATCAATCTTTAAATACTTCAAGAGTTTTGCAACTGTTATCCAGAAGCAGATAACGAACTAGAAATGTATTTAAGGTAATTGATCTATGCAAAGCGATATACACTAGTTAACAAATAGTCATGCAGATTTATGTCTCACATCTATGCAGTGGACTCTTAAAAATACCCAAAGCCAACAAGTTCTGCATGTCTGGGTCACTATTGTGGTCTACTGACATGAGTCCAGCCATTATACAATGTAGAAAGGTTACTGTGTGTTTAGCATATAGTGTCTATATGACAAATAATGGTTAGTAGTCAACAGTAATCTATGAAAATACTATGCCTTATATTGTAGTGGGTCTAATATGCTAAAAGAATACAATAATTGGGTTAGTATTATGCTGAGTCCTGTTGCTCTGTATTTAATGGGTGGCACATTTGTAATACATGATCTGCTTCCTAAACAAAGGAAGATGCATAACCAAAAAATGACTGGAGAGCAGCAGGAACACTATGGACGGTTTGTTTCAGATTTATCAGGTTTATCAATCCAATATTTGGGTTTGTAACTTCAGTAATTGTGATGTAATTTAATAAGTGTAAAGATTGAAATCAGCCTTGCCCGTTCATTTCCATTGCAATTGTTTTTACCATTTTTAATTGACACATCCAAAAACTGATTTCCTTTGATATAGAATGCAATACATTTGCTAATTGCATTTTATTTTACATCTGTCAGATCCTTCCATATGTACATGGGAACTGTGTCTAATGCAGTATTTCTACTGTTCCCTCAAAACTTGTATAGTAGGGAATAAATTATTTTAATACCTAGAATTTGTTTTTCCTTTGTTTTCTAGCTTCAGAAATGTGGTAAATATAGATTTTACTGCTGTAGCTATTTCCCATATGGATATTTACCATAGATAAGTGAACTAGGTATAGTTTACATATTTTAAAGTGGGCAAAACGGAACACTATTTAAA
This sequence comes from Bombina bombina, assembly GCF_027579735.1. Classification (NCBI taxonomy): domain Eukaryota; kingdom Metazoa; phylum Chordata; class Amphibia; order Anura; family Bombinatoridae; genus Bombina; species Bombina bombina. Next base: position 100,352,865 of record NC_069500.1, read on the forward strand.
GGGACAGTCTAGTCCAAAACAAACTTTCATTGTTCAGATAGGGCATGCAATTTTAAACAATTTTCAAATTTACATCTATCACCAATTTTGCTTTGTTCTCTTTGTATTCTTAGTTGAAAACTAAACCTAGGAGGTTCATATGCTAATTTCTAAGCCCTTGAAGGCCGCCTCTCATCTCAGGGCATTTTGACAGTTTTTCACCACTAGAGGGTGTTAGTTCATGTGTCTCATGAGTTGAGTTCCTAGGAGCAAGCACTGATTGGCTAAAATGCAAGTCTGTCACAAAAACTGAAATAAGGAGCAGTTTGCAGAGGGTTAGATACACTTTTTACCTCTGATTATCTTGTATTAATATAACTGTGTTGGTTATGCAAAACTAGGAAATCCTATAATATAAAAGGCTGTGTGTTTGTCCGAAGCTGTCATGCGCAGTAGGGACTGCGCAAGGACAAACACGCCTGGCCTTCAGCAAAGTGACCTAATACAGTGGCACCTGATCTATGAAGGGGGCAGGGCCATACGGACGTGATGGGGTGGAGCCGGGGGAGTGACAGAGTGGAGCCGGACGGGCGTGGCGGGGAAGGAGCCGGGCAGGATGGGGCGGATCCTGGTCGTCTACCGTGATAGAGAGGGGGGAGAGAGTGTCAAAGAGAGGTGGGAGAGAGAGAGGGCCAAAGAGAGGGGGGGAGAGAGAGAGCCAAAGAGAGGGGGGAGAGAGAGAGAGAGCCAAAGAGAGGGGGGAGAGAGAGAGAGAGCCAAAGAGAGGGGGGAGAGAGAGAGAGAGCCAAAGAGAGGCGGGAGAGAGAGAGAGAGCCAAAGAGAGGGGGGAGAGAGAGAGAGCCAAAGAGAGGGGGGGGAGAGAGCCAAAGAGAGGGGGAGAGAGAGAGAGCCAAAGAGAGGGGGGGGAAGAGAGGGGGGGGAGAGAGAGAGCCAAAGAGAGGGGGGGGGGGAGAGAGAGACAAAGAGGGGGGAGAGAGAGAGAGAGCCAAAGAGAGGGGGTAGAGAGAGAGACAAAAAGAGGGGGGAGAGAGAGAGCCAACTGGGGGGGGGAGAGAGCGAGCCAAAGAGAGGGGGGGGAGAGAGCGAGGGGGAGAGAGAGCCAAAGAGAGGGGGGGGGGGAGAGAGAGCCAAAGAGAGGGGGGGGGGAGAGAGCCAAAGAGTGGGGGGGGGGGGGAGGGCCAAAGAGTGGGGTATCGAGCGAGCCAAAGAGAGAGGGGGGGGGAGAGAGAGAGACAAAGAGAGGGGGGGGAGAGAGAGAGCCAACTGGGGGGGAAGAGAGAGAGCCAACTGGTGGGGGGAGAGAGCCAAAGAGAGGGGGGGAGAGAGCAAGCCAAAGAGAGGGGGGGGGGGGAGAGAGAGCCCCAAAGAGAGGGGGGGGGGAGAGAGAGCACAAAAGAGAGAGGGGGGAGAGAGAGAGCCCAAAAGAGAGAGGGGGGGGGAGAGAGAGCCCAAAAGAGAGAGGGGGGGGGGAGAGAGAGAGCCCAAAAGAGAGAGGGGGGAGAGAGAGAGCCCAAAAGAGAGAGGGGGGAGAGAGAGAGCCCAAAAGAGAGAGGGGGGGAGAGAGAGAGCCCAAAAGAGAGAGGGGGGAGAGAGAGAGCCCAAAAGAGAGGGGGGGGGGAGAGACCAAAAGAGAGGGGGGGGAGAGAGAGAGCCAAAGAGAGGAGGGGGAGAGAGAGCGCAAAATAGAGGTGGGAGAGAGAGCAAATGTGGGGGGAGAGAGAGCCAAAGAGAGGAGGGGGAGAGAGAGCGCAAAATAGAGGTGGGAGAGAGAGCAAATGTGGGGGGAGAGAGAGCAAAAGTGGGGGGAGAGAGAGCAAAAGAGAGGGGGGGAGAGAGAGAGCGAGCAAAAGTGGGGGGGAGAGAGAGCAAAAGAGAGGGGGGGAGCGCAAAAGAGAGGGGGGGGGGAGAGAGAGAGAGCAAGTGGTGGGACCGCTGTACTGCAAAAAATGGCCCGTGTACACAGGCTTTAGGACTAGTGGGTAATAAATGGATTATCTATCTTTTAAAGCAATACCTATTCTGGTGTAGACTGTCCCTTTAAAGGGATATGAAACCCAAATTTAGTCTTTTGTGATTCAGACAGAGCATGCAATTTTTTTTCATTTTATAATTTTTTATTGGTAATCCAGTTTGGGGTACAAAAAAAAGAATGAGGTTAAAAGCAATGATTACATAATAGGGGATACACTACAATCAAGCTTTTAAAATCAAGAAGTAAAAAAAAACAGTAAAGAACAAAATGCAAGACCTTATTCCAGGTCTCCTTGTAAGTATATACATATTTCATAATGAACTCTCCCCTAAAACAAAGCAAAAGTATTTGGGTCAGGATGGATCTGTCAGTAATTCTAACAAGCCAAAACCTTATACTCTAAAATAGAACCTGGACTCATCTTGTTAACCCCTTGCTGGAAACCAGAAAAAGTTTTTCTTGTTTTCTAGACAAACAGCTGTGATCATACTAGGTTTCAAGGTCAGACAGAGTAGGTCACAGCTACATAGGGAAGGACCAAAAGATCCTACGAAAGTGACATTAACACAGACAATTAACAAACAAACAAAAAAAACAAAAAAGAGAAAAAAAAGGAAAATTAAATAAAAGGGAAGGGAGGGTAAGCTACTTCAGATTCCCGGGGAGGCCCAGAGATAAGATATGTTTAAAGTTTACCATATCCCTAGTAAAACAAGTTCACTGTCTTTAAAAGGATAGATTATATACTCAATCTCACTGGGAGGGAGTGCCTTAATGAATTGTGACCATTTGGAAAAGAAATTCTTTATGTCTTGATCTTTTTGCAAGTTAGTGTCGAGTTGTTCAATAATACATTGCTTCTTTAGGCAATTTTTAACTTCAATTAAACTCGGGACGGCTTTTAGTTTCCATTTCTTTAAGATCAAGTATCTAACCGCAAGGGTAGCCATACTTATAATTTTGCCGGTGTAATGTGGCGGAGTGGGGTTATCAGCAAAAAAGACTATCCTCCTGGGGGAGAATGTGAAGGAAGGGACCCTAACTATATTGTTAAGCCAAAATTGAACTTTTAACCAAAAGTTATGAATTTTTGGGCAGTCCCAAATCATATGCATTAGGCCAGCGGATGGAAATGAGCATTTGGGGCATTTATTAAACCCTAGGTTCCTGCATTTGGAGCCTTTTTCTGGAGTGAAATAAGTCATGTGGAGAAGTCTTAAATGTGACTCCCTCCAAGTCGCTGAGAGAGTAATCCGGAGAGTTTCCTGAATCGAAAAAGTAAGAAGAGCTGGGTCTAGAAAGTCCTGTTGAAGCAAAAAGGACCATTTAAAATGGAGTTTCTCCAGAACATCAGGGCCTTTAACAGCAGACAGAGTTTGGTAGATGAAAGAGATTGATGTGAACCCATTTTTGAATAATATCAGCCACTTTTCTAGCTCTCCCAGAGACCATTCCCATCCAAGGTCAGTAATCTGCTTAAGGGCGAAGTGCCTCACCTGTAAATAGGCGAAGAAATTTTTATTAGGAATAGCAAACTCCTGTTTGAGAGAATCAAAGGACTTAATGCATCTCCTCTCGAGATCTAATAATTGTTCGAGTTTTACCAGGCCTAGTGATGCCCATTTGGAAAATACAGCAGACTGTACGCCTGCTACAAACTGAGGATTGTTCAGTATTGGGACATGTCCTGAGACATCAGTGTTTATGTGAAGAGCCAGACCAATCTTTCTCCAAGTGGATATAGGGTTATAAATGGAGCTCATCTTCTTTATTTCAATAGGAATTGTTTTACTGTTACAATGAGTCAGTGCTACCAATGAATAGGGATATACCATGTTACTCTCTAGTTCCCCATTTGTAATGTAATTACTATTAGTAAACCAATCTGCCATGATTCGTGCCAGGAATACTTGGTTGTATAAACGAAGATCAGGGAGGGAAAATCCTCCCTGGTCTCTAGGTAAAACTAGTCTAGCTAACGAAATTCTGGGTTTTCTCTTCTGCCAAATAAATATTCTTAAGGCAGAGTTGAATGAGACAACATCTTTTGTTTTGAGAAGCAGGGGGGTGTTCTGAAGAACATAAAGAATTCTGGGGAGGAGCGACATTTTGTACAGAGCTATGCGGCCCGACAATGACAATGGGAGGTTTTGCCAATTTTTTAGCACTTCCTTAACACTAGCTAAGACCGGAAGAATGTTCAGTGAGTACCAGTTGTCCGGATTGGCCGATATCCAAATACCTAAATATTTAAAAGAATCCTGAACAACTTTAAAAGGAATAGATATAGGTGAGTTTTGGGTTTGTTTAATCCAAAGAAGCTCTGATTTTGCAGAGTTGACACTGTAGCCTGAGAAGGATCCAAATTTTTCAATTATACAGAGGAGCTTTGGAATGTTTCTTTGTGCGTTTGACATATATATTAATACGTCGTCAGCATAAAGTGCAGTTTGCAAGATTTTCCTATTAATCTTAATCCCTTCGATTTGCTGGCGGATTTGACTTGCAAGAGGTTCAATGGCAAGATCAAATAGAAGCGGGGAGAGAGGGCACCCCTGCCTCGTACCTTTTTCCAATTTTATAGCCTGAGTAGGGGAACCATTAACTAATATTTTCGTATAGGCATTCTTATATAGGTTATTAAAAAAGGTCAAAAAATGGCCTGTCAAACCAAATTGTTGTAAGGTGAATGCTATATGATCATGATGAACAGAGTCAAATGCCTTACCTGCGTCTATTGATATAATTGACAGGTCAGGGGTATCCTCTCTAGCCACCTCCCACTGCCCCTCCCCTGTTTTAAAGTAGTCTATTACGAGGAACACTTCTCTTATTTTGGCTGAAGAATTGCGTTTCTTCAAAAAACCAGCTTGGTCCTCGTGTATAATAATGGGCAGGTGAGATTGAAGCCTATGTGCCAGAATTGATGACAGAAGTTTGTAATCCGTGTTGAGAAGCGCGATTGGTCTGTAAGACTCTTTTTCGGCTGGGTCTTTACCCTGTTTGAGAATAAGAGAAGTAAATGACGCCACAAAATCAGGGGAAGGGGTGTTACCTTTAATGTAGAGATCGTTATAAAGTGAAGTTAAATGCGGTATTATTTCAGGCATTAAAATCTTATAAAATTCATTTGGAAGGGCATCTGGTCCCGGTGTTTTATTGAGGGTAAGCTTTTTAATTGAAGCCGATATTTCAGTCTCTGTTATCGGGGCACAGATCTGGTCGAGCATTTGAGAAGTTAGCTTTGGGTATTGAATTTTCCCCCAGAATTCCTCCCTTTGTTTAAAATCGGAGATCTTATGTGCATAGATGGCTTTATAGTAATCAGTAAAGATGCAGAGGATTTCCTCAGCTGTCTTATAGATTTTGCCTTCATGATGTAGTGAGCTTATTAAGGGAGAGGCCCTATCGCGGCTAACCAGGTTCGCAAGAAGCTTCCCAGTTTTACTGCCAAAGCGATACAATTTCGCCTGCATCCTTAGATCTTTCTGGGATGATTGGTAGAGAAGGAATGAATCTCTTTCTCGTAGTGCATTTGTATACCTCAACCAGATCTCAGGTGATTTCGATAGGATATATTGGTTATAAGTGTTTGTGACTGATTTTAGTAATTCTTTTTCTCTTACCTTAAGTTTTTTTGTCCTAGCTATGGTGTATGCTAAAATTTCACCTCGCAGAACCGCCTTGGCTGACTCCCAGAAGATAGCAGGTTTAGTGCTGTACTCAGAATTAAATAGCGTGAATTCACGGTATTTGGATATGAGCCAATTTTTAAACTTAATGTCTGTAGCTAGATACCGAGGGAACCGAAAGCCCGTATTTCTTAAGGGGGAAGGACTTAACTGAAAGTGCAGAGAAATCGGCGCATGATCCGAAATAGTGATTGGGGAAATTTCTGCGATTACGTTAGAAAAAAGCCTATCATCGAGCAAGAAAAGATCTATCCGTGATAGCGATTTATGGGCCCTTGAGTGACAAGTAAAATCTCTAGCCTCAGGATTTTGCAGTCTCCAGATGTCAGAGATCTTCAAATTATTTGAAATTTTATTGAATAACTTTGTTTCCAAATTATCTCTTTTAGTTTTTATTGTGTAGGAGCTCTGCCTGAGTCTATCTAGAGGATGCTTTGGGGCCATATTAAAATCACCACCCAGAACTAGGTAGCCTTCTGCACATGACATGAGCCTGTTTTGAAGAATGTCCCAAAATGAGGAATTGAAAACATTTGGGGCATAAACATTGCAAAGAGTATAAAGAGTTTTATTAATTTTAATCTTTGCAATTATGTACCTTCCTTCTTGATCTGTATCTACATGTATAATCTCATAAGAGAGTTTTTTCCCCAGGAGGATCGCCACTCCGCTCTTTCTGTTAGAGGAAGCAGAAAACAGAACATCTTTAACCCAAGAGGTTTTTAATTTAAGCACCTCTTCAGCTTTTAAATGAGTTTCTTGAAGAAAGGCGAGATCAGCATAATTCTTCCTCAGAAAAGCTAATATCGACTTTCGTTTAATGGGTGAGGTAAGGCCTCCTATATTCCAGGAAATTAATTTAAATTTATTATCAATATCCATATAGACTTGAAAGTACTAAAGTATTGGGAGGGGGGGGGGAGAGAGGAAAGAAGAAGAGAAAAAAAACAAAAAACCCCAAAACACAATTTACAATTATACATAAAACATTATCCCATTCCAACCAAGCTGCTGGAGGAAGTTGGCCCCAACTTCCTTCCTTCTCTTTATTTCCTAGTATTCTCATCAGTGTACGATGCCTATGATGTCAGGTTAAACTAAATTATTCTATTTCTTTTTAGCCTTTTCCCGAGGGAAATATCTCCTCAAAAAATTTAACTGCATCCTGTGCAGAGTCATAATAAAATGTACTTCCCTCCCTCTGTATTTTTAGTTTTGCTGGGTATAGTAAGGTTGCTCGTATACCTTGGTTTATGAACCTCGAGCATATTGGGGCAATCTCCCTTCTTCTTGATGCTACTTCTGCTGAGTAATCCTGGAAAATAAGAATTTTTACATCCCCCTAATAAGATAGGTTGTTGCTTACGAAAAGCTTGGAGAATTGCCACTTTATGCTGGAAGTTCAGAACCTCAGCAATTATGGGCCTTGGTCTCAAGTTATCTTTATTTAATGTGGGTGTACCTATCCTATGGTCCCTTTCAATTACTATCTTAGTGAAGGAATCTGGAATTTGAAGTAGTCTGGGTAGTGTCTCTGTAAGAAATTTATCTAGATTCTCATATTGTTTTTCCTCGGGGACTCCAATAATTCTTAGATTATTCCTTCGAGATCTGTTCTCCAGATCTTCTATTTTACTCTGCATTTTGGAGACTGTTATGTTTAGAACATCAAGGTTATTTTTATGTCATATTGGTGTCCTCTAAATCTGAGATCCTTTGCTCCGCTTCAGAGAGTCTGTGAGAGAATTGTTTTACCTCATTTGTCAAAGATGCTATATCTTGCTTAATCTCTATTTTTAGAGCCTCAAATTTAGGAGCTAGGGCGTCGGAGATCTTGCTAACAATAGTTTGAATGTCTAGTGACTCGCCTGAGGATGGATTTGTAAGAGGTGTATGTACTTCTATTGAAGTTTCATAGGTCGCTTTGTTTCTTTTATCTCTCTGTCTTCCTGCCATCGCCAGTGGGGAATTTTTCGATTGATTGTGAAGGTATTTATCCATGTGTATAAGTGATGATTTGTGAGAAATTATGGTGTATTAGTGATGAAGGATAGGGAGAAAAAAAAAAAAAAGGGAAGGGAAGAAAAGGGGGTGTGTGGGTATTGTAAAAGTGCTTCAGTGAGTGTATAATGTGAAGTGATGGGGTTTGAAGAATTACTCTTAGTGATAAAAGGAGTGTGTGGGTGTTATAAAAGTGATTCAAGTGAGTTTGGAATGTGAAGTGATGGAATTTGAGGAATTAATCTTAGTGATGAGTGGTCTTTTGTGCCTATGGCCAGGAAAAAAGAAAAAGTGTTCCTAGTTTGATTTAAAAAAAAACATAATTTATGTAAGAACTTACCTGATAAATTCATTTCTTTCATATTAACAAGAGTCCATGAGCTAGTGACGTATGGGATATACATTCCTACCAGGAGGGGCAAAGTTTCCCAAACCTTAAAATGCCTATAAATACACCCCTCACCACACCCACAAATCAGTTTAACGAATAGCCAAGAAGTGGGGTGATAAGAAAAAGTGCGAAGCATATAAAATAAGGAATTGGAATAATTGTGCTTTATACAAAAAAAAATCATAACCACCACAAAAAAGGGTGGGCCTCATGGACTCTTGTTAATATGAAAGAAATGAATTTATCAGGTAAGTTCTTACATAAATTATGTTTTCTTTCATGTAATTAACAAGAGTCCATGAGCTAGTGACGTATGGGATAATGACTACCCAAGATGTGGATCTTTCCACACAAGAGTCACTAGAGAGGGAGGGATAAAATAAAGACAGCCAATTCCTGCTGAAAATAATCCACACCCAAAATAAAGTTTAACAAAAAACATAAGCAGAAGATTCAAACTGAAACCGCTGCCTGAAGAACTTTTCTACCAAAAACTGCTTCAGAAGAAGAAAATACATCAAAATGGTAGAATTTAGTAAAAGTATGCAAAGAAGACCAAGTTGCTGCTTTGCAGATCTGGTCAACCGAAGCTTCATTCCTAAACGCCCAGGAAGTAGATACTGACCTAGTAGAATGAGCTGTAATTCTTTGAGGCGGAGTTTTACCCGACTCAACATAGGCAAGATGAATTAAAGATTTCAACCAAGATGCCAAAGAAATGGCAGAAGCTTTCTGGCCTTTCCTAGAACCGGAAAAGATAACAAATAGACTAGAAGTCTTACGGAAAGATTTCGTAGCTTCAACATAATATTTCAAAGCTCTAACAACATCCAAAGAATGCAATGATTTCTCCTTAGAATTCTTAGGATTAGGACATAATGAAGGAACCACAATTTCTCTACTAATGTTGTTGGAATTCACAACTTTAGGTAAAAATTCAAAAGAAGTTCGCAACACCGCCTTATCCTGATGAAAAATCAGAAAAGGAGACTCACACGAAAGAGCAGATAATTCAGAAACTCTTCTAGCAGAAGAGATGGCCAAAAGGAACAAAACTTTCCAAGAAAGTAATTTAATGTCCAATGAATGCATAGGTTCAAACGGAGGAGCTTGAAGAGCTCCCAGAACCAAATTCAAACTCCAAGGAGGAGAAATTGACTTAATGACAGGTTTTATACGAACCAAAGCTTGTACAAAACAATGAATATCAGGAAGAATAGCAATCTTTCTGTGAAAAAGAACAGAAAGAGCAGAGATTTGTCCTTTCAAAGAACTTGCGGACAAACCCTTATCCAAACCATCCTGAAGAAATTGTAAAATTCTCGGTATTCTAAAAGAATGCCAAGAAAAATGATGAGAAAGACACCATGAAATATAAGTCTTCCAGACTCTATAATATATCTCTCGAGATACAGATTTACGAGCCTGTAACATAGTATTAATCACGGAGTCAGAGAAACCTCTATGACCAAGAATCAAGCGTTCAATCTCCATACCTTTAAATTTAAGGATTTCAGATCCGGATGGAAAAAAGGACCTTGTGACAGAAGGTCTGGTCTTAACGGAAGAGTCCATGGCTGGCAAGATGCCATCCGGACAAGATCCGCATACCAAAACCTGTGAGGCCATGCCGGAGCTATTAGCAGAACAAACGAGCATTCCCTCAGAATCTTGGAGATTACTCTTGGAAGAAGAACTAGAGGCGGAAAGATATAGGCAGGATGATACTTCCAAGGAAGTGATAATGCATCCACTGCCTCCGCCTGAGGATCCCGGGATCTGGACAGATACCTGGGAAGTTTCTTGTTTAGATGAGAGGCCATCAGATCTATCTCTGGGAGCCCCCACAATTGAACAATCTGAAGAAATACCTCTGGGTGAAGAGACCATTCGCCCGGATGCAACGTTTGGCGACTGAGATAATCCGCTTCCCAATTGTCTACACCTGGGATATGAACCGCAGAGATTAGACAGGAGCTGGATTCCGCCCAAACCAAAATTCGAGATACTTCTTTCATAGCCAGAGGACTGTGAGTCCCTCCTTGATGATTGATGTATGCCACAGTTGTGACATTGTCTGTCTGAAAACAAATGAACGATTCTCTCTTCAGAAGAGGCCAAAACTGAAGAGCTCTGAAAATTGCACGGAGTTCCAAAATATTGATCGGTAATCTCACCTCCTGAGATTCCCAAACTCCTTGTGCCGTCAGAGATCCCCACACAGCTCCCCAACCTGTGAGACTTGCATCTGTTGAAATTACAGTCCAGGTCGGAAGAACAAAAGAAGCCCCCTGAATTAAACGATGGTGATTTGTCCACCACGTTAGAGAGTGTCGAACAATCGGTTTTAAAGATATTAATTGAGATATCTTCGTGTAATCCCTGCACCATTGGTTCAGCATACAGAGCTGAAGAGGTCGCATGTGAAAACGAGCAAAGGGGATCGCGTCCGATGCAGCAGTCATAAGACCTAGAATTTCCATGCATAAGGCTACCGAAGGGAATGATTGTGACTGAAGGTTTCGACAAGCTGTAATCAATTTTAGACGTCTCTTGTCTGTTAAAGACAGAGTCATGGACACTGAATCTATCTGGAAACCCAGAAAGGTTACCCTTGTTTGAGGAATCAAAGAACTTTTTGGTAAATTGATCCTCCAACCATGATCTTGAAGAAACAACACAAGTCGATTCGTATGAGACTCTGCTAAATGTAAAGACGGAGCAAGTACCAAGATATCGTCCAAATAAGGAAATACCACAATACCCTGTTCTCTGATTACAGACAGAAGGGCACCGAGAATCTTTGTGAAAATTCTTGGAGCTGTAGCAAGGCCAAACGGTAGAGCCACAAATTGGTAATGCTTGTCTAGAAAAGAGAATCTCAGGAACTGATAATGATCTGGATGAATCGGAATATGCAGATATGCATCCTGTAAATCTATTGTGGACATATAATTCCCTTGCTGAACAAAAGGCAATATAGTCCTTACAGTTACCATCTTGAACGTTGGTATCCTTACATAACGATTCAATAATTTTAGATCCAGAACTGGTCTGAAGGAATTCTCCTTCTTTGGTACAATGAAGAGATTTGAATAAAACCCCATCCCCTGTTCCGGAACTGGAACTGGCATAATTACTCCAGCCAACTCTAGATCTGAAACACAATTCAGAAATGCTTGAGCTTTCACTGGATTTACTGGGACATGGGAAAGAAAAAATCTCTTTGCAGGAGGTCTCATCTTGAAACCAATTCTGTACCCTTCTGAAACAATGTTCTGAATCCAAAGATTGTGAACAGATTTGATCCAAATTTCTTTGAAAAAACGTAACCTGCCCCCTACCAGCTGAACTGGAATGAGGGCCGTACCTTCATGTGAACTTAGAAGCAGGCTTTGCCTTTCTAGCAGGCTTGGATTTATTCCAGACTGGAGATGGTTTCCAAACTGAAACTGCTCCTGAGGACGAAGGATCAGGCTTTTGTTCTTTGTTGAAACGAAAGGAACGAAAACGATTGTTAGCCCTGTTTTTACCTTTAGATTTTTTATCCTGTGGTAAAAAAGTTCCTTTCCCACCAGTAACAGTTGAAATAATAGAATCCAACTGAGAACCAAATAATTTGTTTCCCTGGAAAGAAATGGAAAGTAGAGTTGATTTAGAAGCCATATCAGCATTCCAAGTCTTAAGCCATAAAGCTCTTCTGGCTAAGATAGCCAGAGACATAAATCTAACATCAACTCTAATAATATCAAAAATGGCATCACAGATGAAATTATTAGCATGCTGGAGAAGAATAATAATATCATGAGAATCACGATTTGTTACTTGTTGCGCTAGAGTTTCCAACCAAAAAGTTGAAGCTGCAGCAACATCAGCCAATGATATAGCAGGTCTAAGAAGATTACCTGAACATAGATAAGCTTTTCTTAGAAAAGATTCAATTTTTCTATCTAAAGGATCCTTAAACGAGGGTACCATCTGACGTAGGAATGGTAGTACGTTTAGCAAGGGTAGAAATAGCCCCATCAACTTTAGGGATTTTGTCCCAAAATTCTAACCTGTCAGGCGGAACAGGATATAATTGCTTAAAACGTTTAGAAGGAGTAAATGAATTACCCAATTTATCCCATTCCTTAGCAATTACTGCAGAAATAGCATTAGGAACAGGAAAGACTTCTGGAATAACCGCAGGAGCTTTAAAAACCTTATCCAAACGTATAGAATTAGTATCAAGAGGACTAGAATCCTCTATTTCTAAAGCAATTAGTACTTCTTTAAGTAAAGAGCGAATAAATTCCATCTTAAATAAATATGAAGATTTATCAGCATCAATCTCTGAGACAGAATCCTCTGAACTAGAAGAGTCCAAAGAATCAGAATGATGGTGTTCATTTAAAAATTCATCTGTAGAAAGAGAAGATTTAAAAGACTTTTTACGTTTACTAGAAGGAGAAATAACAGACAAAGCCTTCTTTATGGATTCAGAAACAAAATCTCTTATGTTATCAGGAACATTCTGCACCTTAGATGTTGAGGGAACTGCAACAGGCAATGGTACATCACTAAAGGAAATATTATCTGCTTTAACAAGTTTGTCATGACAATTAATACAAACAACAGCTGGAGAAATAGCTACCAAAAGTTTACAGCAGATACACTTAGCTTTGGTAGATCCAGCAGGCAGTGGTTTTCCTGTAGTATCTTCTGGCTCAGATGCAACGTGAGACATCTTGCAATATGTAAGAGAAAAAACAACATATAAAGCAAAATAAATCAAATTCCTTATAAGACAGTTTCAGGAATGGGAAAAAAATGCCAAACATCAAGCTTCTAGCAACCAGAAGCAAATGAAAATGAGACTGAAATAATGTGGAGAAAAAAGCGACGCCCATATTTTTTGGCGCCAAAATGCTTTTGGCGCCAAAAATGACGCCACATCCGGAACGCCGACATTTTTGGCGCAAAATAACGTCAAAAAATGACGCAACTTCCGGCGACACGTATGACGCCGGAAACGGAAATGAATTTTTGCGCCAAAAAAATCCGCGCCAAAAATGACGCAATAAAATGAAGCATTTTCAGCCCCCGCGAGCCTAACAGCCCACAGGGAAAAAAGTCAAATTTTTGAGGTAAGACAAAATATGATAATTTAAAGCATAATCCCAAATATGAAACTGACTGTCTGGAAATAAGGAAAGTTGAACATTCTGAGTCAAGGCAAATAAATGTTTGAATACATATATTTAGAACTTTATAAATAAAGTGCCCAACCATAGCTTAGAGTGTCACAGAAAATAAGACTTACTTACCCCAGGACACTCATCTACATGTTTGTAGAAAGCCAAACCAGTACTGAAACGAGAATCAGTAGAGGAAATGGTAAATATAAGAGTATATCGTCGATCTGAAAAGGGAGGTAAGAGATGAATCTCTACGACCGATAACAGAGAACCTTATGAAATAGACCCCGTAGAAGGAGATCACTGCATTCAATAGGCAATACTCTCCTCACATCCCTCTGACATTCACTGCACGCTGAGAGGAAAACCGGGCTCCAACTTGCTGCGGAGCGCATATCAACGTAGAATCTAGCACAAACTTACTTCACCACCTCCCTTGGAGGCAAAGTTTGTAAAACTGATTTGTGGGTGTGGTGAGGGGTGTATTTATAGGCATTTTAAGGTTTGGGAAACTTTGCCCCTCCTGGTAGGAATGTATATCCCATACGTCACTAGCTCATGGACTCTTGTTAATTACATGAAAGAAACTGTGAGTTGTGGTTTATAAAAATGGAGAGAGTACCTATAGAATGTTTTTTCTTCTTCTTTCCCCCTTGCTGCAGCAAGAGGACAGTGGAATTCTTATCAAGGTAGACAGCTGTCTCCTTTGTGGGAGATCCCTCTACTTCCTATAAAATAGATCTTAAGGACTTTTGCTTCTTAAGTTGTTTAAACTCCAAGGCTTATTGTACTAATCTCCCTACTACAGGGCTAATTTTTGTTTATTAGAGGATGACAGTTTGTGATTAAGCCTCTAGTAAATCCCTTTTAATTAGAACTTTACCTTCTTCACTTCTATGGTTTAAATTGCCAGTTTATCATTAGTAATAGTTTTACATTCATAAACAATATTCAAGACCCAGAATCAGCCTCCTTTTCTCACGTAACCTTGTGAGTATTCAGAATACTTGACTCCTTCCAATCAGGTAATTTGGGATTGTGTTGATGATTCACTAATCCCCCCCAAGGTATGCAATTACCCTCGCTATATTTTAACAACCTTATGCAATATGCAGCAAATACAGTATTAAATAATGGATACACTTAATTCTTTCCCAATAAACAATTTCACCCTATATTACTAATTCCCTAGTCAATCCATGGGAAAATATTACCCTTATTGTGTCTTGACAGCCTTTTGAGCTCTTCACAAAATTATAGTATATATTTCTCTAGACTGCAAAGACTAGTTCTCTCTTAACAATCAGAATTTTTTATAATAAAAAAAAAAAAAAGAGACAGGAAAGAAATGTGTAGGTTGCAAGGCTCAACAAAGAAAGAAAGGGTTCTTAACTTAATTCTTAGATAGTTAAGTTTATAGCCGCTTCAGTTTATTAACCTCTTAAGTCTCCCTTCTATATTAGTATTTATGCCAATTATATAACAACCTACTATGCTTCTGTAGAGAGGCAAAAAGGATTCTAAGGGGTTACAGTTTTTAAACCAGTAACTATTTGTTTGTCATTAACAAGACACCTTAAAGATTCTTTTAATCAGGGACCCAGACAAAATTTCTCTGACTCAGTGGAACATGATTAAGTTGAGAAGAGTAGAGAATTTCATCTTTGCTGGCAAGTCATCATATGGTGCAGTATAGTAATCTCAGTCTTTAACTGCAGTTATTCAGAGCTTATTGCACTGATCCAAAGAGCCCCAGTTTCCCCTTTTTTGATTCAATTTACTAGCTTTTGTCTCACTTAACTTGAGTCAAAAAAGCAAAGAAGGGGAAAACAAGAAATAAAAGGGAAAAGAAACACAAGCATATAGTCAGAGTTCTCTTATTCAATAGGTAGTTTTCCTTCTGACTTGGTAGTAAATAGTTCTGGGCTATTATGCAAGCCTTATAGCCTGACTTTTGTTCACAGGTCAATTATTTTCACCTTCCTTTGATGCTCATTCAGTTGCACTGTTCCCTCAATCCTGAGACTAATTTTCCTTCTCTCCTCTGACACCTTGCTCTCTCCCTGCTTCCCTTTATCGGCCACAGAGGCCCCTAGATGGAAAGTCTCTCCCTGCACCTTTTGCTCTGCAGCGCCTTCTCAGACTCACCCACACCTGCACCAGTGTGCTGTCCTCGGTTCTTCTCCGAAATTGGCTGCCGTGAGAATCCTCCAATTACCGCAGCTCCAGGAAGTTCCTCCTTGCTGATCCCTCTCAGCCTCCGTAGTCTTCCTCCTCTCACGCAGCAACGGTGGGAGAGGAGGGAGGAGGGGCTCCGGTTGTAAACGATAGGCCGGTTCCCAGCCTGTGTTGTGTCTCCTCTTTACAGTGCCCCTTCAAAATCCCCCTATACCCCTCTCACGCAACACCGGTGGGAGAGGGGGGGGGCATCGCCAGCAGCCAAACCAGAACTCCCAGCGAGCACCGAGGAGATAGAAAACGGCTCCCCACAGACCGGTTCAAGACCACCACAGGGAGCCTCGGGCCGACACAGGTGAGCAAGAGGATGCGGGCGAGGGTGCCTCAAGGCAGCGGGCGCAACGAAGCGGCTTCCAGGGAGCTCAGAGCTTGCGGGTAAGTGGCTTTAAAGTGTATGACATACAGCTCCTTCCCCTCTATCTCTGCCAGACTTTAGATAGATAAGCCGGTATGAATACACTGATTGTTTCACAGTCTTGATAGCTGTAGAGTGAAATACTTGGATTCTCTTTGTGTGAGAGTGATTATAGTATGTGGTTCGCAGCTTGGTTGATTGCTCAGCGGGGTGAAATGCCGCTGTGAGGGTTCCTAGAGTGGTGTTAATTACTGTCCAGTTAGCAAACTCCCAGCCTGGGGAGAGGCGCGAGAACACACCGCCAGCAGCTGTGGGACTGGAGATTGGAGCTCAGCTACACCTGCTTGCTCCTCCTCCACCGGAACCAGAGCATGCAATTTTAAGCAACTTTCTAATGTACTCCCATTAGCAATTTTTCTTCATTCTCTTGGTATCTTTATTTGAAAAGCAGGAATGTAAGCTTAGGAGCTAGCCCATTTTTGCTTCAACACCTGGGTAGTGCTTGCTGATTGGTAGCTGCATTTAAGTTAGAGGGTAGTTCAGCTCATGCCTGTTTTATTGGTTTATATTACATAGATCAATTATCTAAGTACAGTTGTGTCAAATTTAAGAAGTTTGATACTGCCTGTAAATTTTTGTTTTTACTAAAGCTTTGCACCAACAGTACCATCCAGATGTTAAACTATGTAGAGACATTGCTTTACTTTTAAAATGTTTATTAATTCTGTAAATTGTTGGCTTTCCAATTTATGTTAAAAGAAGTGCAGACTTAACAATACTTTATTTCATCCAGTCATTCGTGGCACACTCAAGTAACCCAATTATATCTGTCCCTAACTGGCCTCAGCAGAACAGGAGATTTAGGTTACAACATGGCTGTGGCCATTGTTTTTTGTACACAAACCTATTATCATTGCTAGTTCATGTCTGCCATTTAGATAACATTGTTCTCACTCCCTTGGTGTTATTTATGAGTCAGCACTAAATGGCTAAAATTCAAGTCAAAAGAACTGAGATGAGGGGGCAGTCTGCAGAGGCTTAGATACAAGGTAATCACAGAGGTAAAAAGTATATTAATATAACTGTTGGTTAAGCAAAACTGGGGAATTGGTAATAAAGGCATTATCTATCTTTTTAAACAATAACATTTTTCAAGTAGTCTGTCCTTTTTTAAAATCTAGATTTGCAAAGAACTCTGTGTTTCACTTGCATAAGAAGATATTTGGTTCTGAAAAGAGCCGAATACCGCAAGCAGACTTTTACTTCTGCATTTGGCAGTGAACAAAACTTCTGACTGCATGTCTCTACTCAAGTTGGTATAGCCGGCACAAGCAATTAAGCTTAGAAAGGCGACACGTATTTATAGTAGCAGGCACCTACATCTGTCTGCCTGGTAAGATCTTTGGTGACCATACACCCAGGAAATGCGATCCATAATGTATTTAATAAATAAATCCGGCTCTGAAAATTGCCAAATGCGGCTTGTGGCTTCCATCTTCAGCATTCTGATCGGCCCAAAATAGCTGAATGCACATGTCTAATAAAAATGTAACAATAAATGTATAGTCTATCTGAATAAACTGTTTCACTTGTACTTAAAGTGAATGTAAAGTCGAGCAGAGTGCGCAACGGCAATTGAAAGTTTATCACAAATAAGCCTAAATTTAATTCATCAAAATACTTATAAAGGCATATATTGTCAATATTAGATGTTTTAAAACAAAAATATTACCTCCGTTATTCCGCCCGCATAATTCAATTTTTTTTTCACGGGTGACGATTCCACAACTCTCTAATGAAAGTTGCCCCCCAGAGGCGTCCAGCCCCTTTTTCTATCTAACACACCCACGCTTTAATCTGCGCATGCGGCAAATAAATATTCTTCTGGTTAGTATAGATGCGGGCAACAAAATCAATACAGAGAGCGGAGATTAGCGCATGCCTAAAACGAGTGGTTATCAGTAGCGTGCTTCATAGCTAAGTATAGAGTGGGCAGGACCTCTCTAATAGTCAAACACTGGAAAAGCAGAAAGTATCGTAGGGGAGGAGTCCGTGAAGAAACGGTGTAAAATTATAAAACCTATTTATACAATAAACTATATTTGTGATAAAAAAAAAAACTATGTATAGCAAGTATATGCCTAGCAGCGTTTAAGACCAATTAGCGTTACATTCACTTTAATTAAAGGGAAACTAAACCCGATTTCTCTTGTTAAGTGTATTCAGTCCACGGGTCATCCATTACTTATGGGATATATTCCCATAAGAGGATCACCCAAGCAGAGCTGCTATATAGCTCCTCCCCTCACATGTCATATCCAGTCATTCTCTTGCAACCCTCAACATAGAAGGAAGGTCGTGAGAGGAGTGTGGAGTTGTTTATATTTAATTACTTCTTCAATCAAAAGTTTGTTATTTTTAAATGGCACCGGAGTGTGCTGTTTTTTTCTCTCAGGCAGTATTTAGAAGAAGAATCTGCCTGCGTTTTCTATGATCTTAGCAGAAGTAACTAAGATCCACTGGCTGTTCTCGCACATTCTGAGGAGTGGGGTAACTTCAGAAGGGGAATAGCATGCAGGGTTTCCTGCAAATAAGGTATGTGCAGTAAATATTTTTCTAAGGAATGGAATTGACTAAGAAAATACTGCTGATACCGATGTAATGTAAGTACAGCCTTAAATGCAGTAGTAGCGACTGGTATCAGGCTGATGAATGTATGTGCAGTAAAGTAATTTTCTAAGGAATGGAATTTGACTAAGAAAATGCTGTTAATACTGAAGTAATGTATAAGCCTTAACTGCAGTAGTGGCGACTGGTAGCAGGCTTATCTATAACAATACATAACCTTTAAAATTGATGTTTTAAAACGTTTACTGGCATGTTAATCGTTTTTTGTGAGGTACATTGGTGATAAAACTTATTGGGGCATGAATTTTTCCACATGGCTGTCGTATATTTCTGCATAGAAACAGTTAACTGAGGTTTCCCACTGTTGTAATATGAGTGGGAGGGGCCTATGTTAGCGCTTTTTTGCGCAGTAAAAATTCAGTCACAGTCTTCCTGCTTCTTCCTCCATGATCCAGGACGTCTCTAGAGAGCTCAGGGGATTTCAAAAATCATTTTGAGGGAGGTAATCAGTCACAGCAGACCTGTGACAGTGTGTTTGACTGTGTTAAAAACGTTAATTCTTATATTGATTATCCGTTTTGGGTACTAAGGGGTTAATCATCCATTTGCTAGTGGGTGCAATGCTCTGCTAACTTAATACATTTACTGTGAAAGTTTGGTTGCTATAACTGATTTGGTTCATTGTTATTTCAACTGTGACAGTTTTTTGTGCTTCTTAAAGGCGCAGTAGCGTTTTTTATATTGCTTGTAAATTTATTTGAAAGTATTTTCCAAGCTTGCTAGTCTCATTGCTAGTCTGTTTAAACATGTCTGACACAGATGAATCTGTTTGTTCACTAGGTTTGAAGGCCAATGTGGCCCCATAGAAAGATGTGTACTAAATGCATTGATTTCACTTTAAATAATAAAGGTCAATCTTTATTTGTAAAGGAATTATCACCAGACAACGAGGGGGAAGTTATGCCGACTAACTCCGCTCACGTGTCAGTACCTTCGCCTCCCGCCCAGGAGGTGCGTGATATTGTGGCGCCAAATGAGAGGCCCATACAAATCACTTTACAAGACATGGCTAATGTTATGACAGAAGTATTATCTAAACTGCCGGAATTAAGAGGCAAGCGCGATTGCTCTGGGATCAGGACAGAGCGCGCTGATGATGTGAGAGCCATGTCCGATACTGCGTCACAATGTGCAGAACATGAGGACGGAGAGCTTCATTCTGTGGGTGACGGATCTGATCCAGGGAGACCGGATTCAGAGATCTCTAATTTTAAATTTAAGCTTGAGAACCTCCGTGTATTGCTAGGGGAGGTTTTAGCGGCTCTGAATGACTGTAATACAGTTGCAATTCCAGAGAAATTATGTAGGCTGGATAGATACTATGCGGTGCCGGTGTGTACTGACGTTTTTCCTATACCTAAAAGGCTTACAGAGATTATTAGCAAGGAGTGGGATAGACCCGTGTGCCCTTTTCCCCTCCTCCTATATTTAGGAAAATGTTTCCAATAGACGCCACCACACGAGACTTATGGCAGACAGTCTCTAAGGTGGAGGGAGCAGTTTCTACTTTAGCTAAGCGTACTACTATCCCGGTGGAGGATAGTTGTGCTTTTTCGGATCCAATGGATAAAAAATTAGAAGGTTACCTTAAGAAAATGTTTGTTCAACAAGGTTTTATCTTACAGCCCCTTGCATGCATTTCGCCTGTCACTGCTGCTGCTGCATTCTGGTTTGAGTCTCTGGAAGAGGCCATTCGCACAGCTCCATTGGATGAGATTATGGACAAGCTTAAAGCACTTAAGCTAGCTAACCGCCAGAAGTGAGCCCAGAACCTTTGTAAAGATTCTCGGGGCCGTAGCTAACCCGAAGGGAAGAGCTACAAACTGGTAATGCCTGTCTAGAAAGGCAAATCTTAGGTACCGATAATGATAAGGCCACGCAGGACCTGGTATGCAGACCTAGTGGACATGTCGTCCTGTCCACCATGGTCTCTGCCTCTGAGGCAGGACCTTCTAATTCAGGGTTCTTTCAACCATCCAAATCTAATTTCTCTGAGGCTGACTGCATGGAGATTGAACGCTTGATCCTATTGAAGCGCGGCTTCTCGGAGTCGGTTATTAATACCTTAATACAGGCTCGGAAACCTGTTACCAGAAAGATTTACCATAAGATATGGCGTAAATATTTATATTGGTGCGAATCCAAGAGTTACTCATGGAGTAAAGTTAGGATTCCTAGGATATTGTCTTTTCTACAAGAGGGTTTAGAAAAGGGCTTATCTGCTAGTTCGTTAAAGGGACAGATTTCTGCTCTATCTATTCTTTTACACAAACGTCTGGCAGAAGTTCCAGACGTTCAGGGTTTTTGTCAGGCTTTGGCTAGGATTAAGCCTGTGTTTAAGACTGTTGCTCCGCCGTGGAGCTTAAACTTAGTTCTTAATGTTCTTCAAGGTGTTCCATTTGAACCCCTTCATTCCATTGATATCAAGCTGTTATCTTGGAAAGTTCTGTTTTTGATGGCTATTTCCTCGGCTCGAGTTATCTGCCTTACATTGTGATTCTCCTTATCTGATTTTTCATTCAGACAAGGTAGTTCTGCGTACTAAACCTGGGTTCTTACCTAAGGTAGTTTCTAATAGGAATATCAATCAAGAGATTGTTGTTCCATCATTATGTCCTAACCCTTCTTCAAAGAAGGAACGACTTTTGCATAATCTGGACGTAGTCCGTGCCCTGAAGTTCTATTTACAGGCAACTAAAGATTTTCGTCAAACGTCTTCCCTGTTTGTCGTTTATTCTGGTCAGAGGAGAGGTCAAAAAGCTTCGGCTACCTCTCTCTCCTTTTGGCTTCGTAGCATAATACGTTTAGCCTATGAGACTGCTGGACAGCAGCCTCCTGAAAGAATTACAGCTCATTCCACTAGAGCTGTGGCTTCCACCTGGGCCTTTAAGAATGAGGCCTCTGTTGAACAGATTTGCAAGGCTGCGACTTGGTCTTCACTTCATACCTTTTCAAAATTTTACAAATTTGACACTTTTGCTTCTTCGGAGGCTGTTTTTGGGAGAAAGGTTCTACAGGCAGTGGTTCCTTCCGTTTAAAGTTCCTGCCTTGTCCCTCCCATCATCCGTGTACTTTAGCTTTGGTATTGGTATCCCATAAGTAATGGATGACCCGTGGACTGAATACACTTAACAAGAGAAAACATAATTTATGCTTACCTGATAAATTTATTTCTCTTGTAGTGTATTCAGTCCACGGCCCGCCCTGTCTTTTAAGGCAGATTTAAATTTTAATTAAACTCCAGTCACCACTGCACCCTATGGTTTCTCCTTTCTTGTTGGAGGAGCTATATAGCAGCTCTGCTTGGGTGATCCTCTTGCAACTTCCTGTTGGGAAGGGAATATATCCCATAAGTAATGGATGACCCGTGGACTGAATACATTACAAGAGAAATAAATTTATCAGGTAAGCATAAATTATGTTTTTTTTTTCTTTCATGATTTAGATAGAGCATGCAATTTTAAGCAACCTTCTAATTTACTCCTATTATCAGTTTTTCTTTGTTCTCTTGGTATCTTTATTTGAAAAAGCAGGAATGAAAGCTTAGGCGCTGGCCAGTATTCCCTCTAAGGCCAGTTTTGTGATTGGCCCAGGAGTGAAACAGTTAATAAGAGAACCACAATTTGCATTGTGTAGTGTTTGCTAATTGCTCTAATTAACTGTTTCACTGTTGGGCCACACACAAAACTGACCTTAGAGGGAACACTGGAGCCGGCCCATTTTTAATGTAAAATAATAAAAAATTGCATGCTCTTTACGAATCATGAAAGAAAAAGTTTTGGTTTAGTATCCCTTAAACTTATACAATTAATAGTGGAGATGGTTTCAGGAGTTCCTATGCTCCCAAATTACAGCCTGGTCTTTTAAAATTGCAAGACACTTAGGGCCGAATGATCTTAAAGGGACAGTCAAGTCCAAAATAAACTTTCAAATAGGGAATGTAATTTTAAACAATTTTCCTATTTACTTTTATCACCAATTTTGCTTTGTACTCTTGGTATTCTTAGTTGAAAGCTAAACCTAGGAGGCTCTTATGCTAATTTCTAAGATCTTGAAGGCCACCTCTTATGTGAATGCATTTTGACAGTTTTTCACCACTAGAGGGTGTTAGTTCATGTATGTCATATAGATAACATTGAGCTCACGAACATGAAGTTTCCTAGGAGTAAGCACTGATTTGCTAAAATGCAAGTCTGTCAAAAGAACTGAAATAAGAGGGCAATTTGCAGAGGCATATATACAAGGTAATCACAGAGGTAAAACGTGTATTATTATAACTGAGGAATGGACAATAAAGGGATTTTCTTTCATGTAATTAGCAAGAGTCCATGAGCTAGTGACGTATGGGATATACATTCCTACCAGGAGGAGCAAAGTTTCCCAAACCTCAAAATGCCTATAAATACACCCCTCACCACACCCACAAATCAGTTTTACAAACTTTGCCTCCTGTGGAGGTGGTGAAGTAAGTTTGTGCTAGATTCTACGTTGATATGCGCTCTGCAACAGGTTGGAGCCCGGTTTTCCTCTCAGCGTGCAGTGAATGTCAGAGGGATGTGAAGAGAGTATTGCCTATTTGAATTCAATGATCTCCTTCTACGGGGTCTATTTCATAGGTTCTCTGTTATCGGTCGTAGAGATTCATCTCTTACCTCCCTTTTCAGATCGATGATATACTCTTATATATACCATTACCTCTACTGATTCTCGTTTCAGTACTGGTTTGGCTTTCTACTACATGTAGATGAGTGTCCTGGGGTAAGTAAGTCTTATTTTCTGTGACACTCTAAGCTATGGTTGGGCACTTTTATATAAAGTTCTAAATATATGTGTTTAAACATTTATTTGCCTTGATTCAGGATGTTCAACGTTCCTTATTTCAGACAGTCAGTTTCATATTTGGGATAATGCATATGAATAAATCAATTTTTTCTTACCTTAAAATTTGACTTTTTTCCTGTGGGCTGTTAGGCTCGCGGGGGCTGAAAATGCTTCATTTTATTGCATCATTCTTGGTACGGACTTTCTTGGCGCAAAAATTTTCTTGTCATTTCTGGCGTCATACGTGTCGCCGGAAGTTGCGTCATTTTTTTGACGTTTTTGCGCCAAAAAATGTCGGCGTTACCGTATGTGGCGCCATTTAGGCGCCAAATAATGTGGGCGGCTTTTTTGGCGCTACAAAATTCGAGCGTCATTGTTGTCTCCACAATATTTAAGTCTCATTATTTATTGCTTCTGGTTGCTAGAAGCTTGTTCATTGGCATTTTTTTCCCATTCCTGAAACTGTCATTTAAGGAATTTGATCATTTTTGCTTTATATGTTGTTTTTTCTATTACATATTGCAAGATGTCTCAGATTGACCTTGAATCAGAAGCCACTTCTGGAAAAACGCTTAACTGAGTTTCAGTTCTACCAAAGCTAAGTTCATTTATTTTAAATGTTATAAATGTTTATCTTTAGCTATGGTTTGTAATACGTTATTATGATATACTTTTACATGCAGAATCCATTAGTATTTATGCTTTATATATTTCCATTCTTACATCTTTTGTACAAGAAATATTTAGAAGATTTATAAGAAATATTTTTCTGATTCTATTTTAAAGGCTTTGTCTGACTTCGTGCCTTTTAATAAAATTCTTAGGTCTTTTTCACTTCTTTTTTAATTTTTGAAGTTTCAAATGACCAACAATATACTGATTTATCCTTCTCTGATGATGTTTTTTCTGTTTCAGAAATTTTCTTCATCAGATGTTGACACTAACAAATCTACTTTTTTATTTTTCTATTATTAAAGTACATTTGTTCTTTGTTGAAAAGGTGTTGATTATTTTGGATATTAAGGTAACTAGTTCTTTAAGACTAGCTGACACTATTTCTGCCTATTTATTTCTTCTGTGTTTTCAGAGGTTTTCTTTCCAATTCCCCATTCTAGGGAATGGAATAGGCTGAGAATTTTCTTTTATTCCTTCTTCAAAGGTTTTAAACTATATTCTTTGCCAGCAGTTAAATTCAATTTGGAGGGTTCTCCAATTTATTGGGGCTATCTCTACTTCTACTAATTATGCTATTGTTTCTATAGCAAAATAGTATTTATTTTCCTTTAGATAGTTGTATCTTATGTATGGAAAATTATTTAGTTTCAGGTACTTTTCTTGGTCCTGTGATTTATTTGGATATTGCAATTGCTTCATTTTTTCTGTTTACTTTAAGATCAAGTATCAGATTATGATTTATTTTAGCATTGTTAAGGGACAACATTTACTAGACTAGGTGCTGTTGCATTTGTCTTGTTGTTTTGCATTTATTGATTATGCAAGTCCACTGTACTGACTGGTCCTTTAAACTGGACTATCATGCTAATAATTTCATTTGTGTCTTCATTTTATTGAATATCTTCCCAAATGAGGGTTAATCTATGTCTTTAGCTATTTTAGCTAGAAGAATTTTGTGATTTTTAAAAAAAAAAAAAATCCATATTTCTTTTGTTCTAAGATAATCAATTATTTGTTTTATAATTGGACTCAATTCTTAACTGTTACTCTGGGCTTCAAGATTGAGTTCTAAGACTAAAACTTTAAGCTTATACTAGTTTGGTTGTTCTTATTAAGGAACGAATTCCTGAGTTCTTTCCCAAGTAACATGTTTATAATTGGGGTTCCAAATCAGCTCCCTAATATTGCGATGTTCGTGCCATATTCCAGCTTGGCTGGTAAGGGGCAGGTTAAGACTTCTTTGAAATTTATTTGGTTCTGTTTTGTCCAAATTTCTTTGATTTTATTCCAGTAAGGCTAACACTTTCTTTAACCTTTTAATGCCGTTCTGCCGTTCTATTCCGTCATAATTACACTGGGCTTTAAAGCCGTTATGACGGAATAGAACGTCATAGCTAACGGCTGTCCTAAAGCCTTCTGTGCTTCTAGGACTTGATCGCGGTCTGGAGGGCGTTCCTAGGGTTGTAGGGACGCCCCCCAGATGCGATCCAATAATTTAAATCTCGCGATCATATGCACGATCGCATAGTTTCAATTTGTCTACATCAGAACAGGTGTTCCGATGTAGGCACTTTAACCCTGTCACGAAAGGGTTAAGTGTGTTTCTGTCCTATATATTTTGGGTACTGTTGAAGCATGGCTGGGCACCCATGGGGTTCAAGCGCTGCTCAGACCTGGAATCTTCTGGGGTATTTCTTCCAGTTCCTTTTTTAGGAACCGGGTTTGGAGTTTTATTCAAATTATTTTGCCTTTTTATGGTCATTGATAGCATTATTTGTTTTCATTAGATACAATAAATGCATATTTTCATTTTTCTGTTTTCATTCAGATTATTTTCTGAGGATGCGGAATCTCATATGATTCACTTGCTATTCAGGACATAGTTAGAGGATCTTTTTATCGAAAGCTCTTGATTCCTCACACAAGGGTCACCTTTTTTAGGTTTCCAGATAGTTTGTGTCACTGTCTTTGTCTCTATCAGACAAGGGATAATTCTATTGGGTTCCGTCTGTCGGTACCTTTAGTCTCTATTATTTCCTTCAGTTGCTATATATGCATAGAGGTTTTAGGTCTTATGGCCACAGCATTGGATTCAATTCCCTTTGCTCATTTTCACTAGAAAGAACCTTTCCAGTCTTTTATGAGTGTTGTTTCTTCTAGAACATGGTTGGAGGATCAATTTACCAAAAAGTTTGTTGATTCCTCAGACAAGGGTAAACTTTTTAGGTTTCCTGATAGATTCAGTGTCCTTGACTCTGTCTCTGACGGACAAGAGACGTCTGAAATTGGTTTCAGCTTGTCGAAACCTTCAGTCTCAATCTTTCCCTTCGGTAGCCTTATGCATGGAAATTCTAGGTCTTATGACTGCTGCATTGGACGTGGTCCCCTTTGCTCGTTTTCACATGCGACCTCTTCAGCTCTGTATGCTGAACCAGTGGTGCAGGGATTATACAAAGATATCTCAATTAATATCTTTAAAACGATTGTACGACACTCTCTGACGGGGTGGACAGACCACCATCGTTTAGTTCAGGGGGCTTCTTTTGTTCTTCCAACCTGGACTGTGATTTCAACAAATGCAAGTCTGACAGGTTGGGGAGCTGTTTGGGGGTCTCTGACAGCACAAGGGGTTTGGGAATCTCAGGAGGTGAGATTACCAATCAATATTTTGGAACTCCGTGCAATTTTCAGAGCTCTTCAGTCATGGCCTCTTCTAAAGAGAGAGTCGTTCATTTGTTTTCAGACGGACAATGTCACAATTGTGGCATATGTCAATCATCAAGGAGGGACTCACAGTCCTCTGGCTATGAAAGAAGTATCTCAAATTCTGGTATGGGCGGAATCCAGCTCCTGTCTAATTTCTGCGGTTCATATCCCAGGTATAGACAATTGGGAAGCGGATTATCTCAGTCGCCAAACGTTACATCCGGGCGAATGGTCTCTTCACCCAGAGGTATTTCTTCAGATTGTTCAAATGTGGGGACTTCCAGAAATAGATCTGATGGCTTCTCATCTAAACAAGAAGCTTCCCAGGTATCTGTCCAGATCCAGGGATCCTCGGGCGGAGGCAGTGGATGCATTGTCACTTCTTTGGAAGTATCATCCTGCTTATATCTTTCCGCCTCTAGTTCTTCTTCCAAGAGTAATTTCCAAGATTCTAAAGGAGTGCTCGTTTGTTCTGCTGGTGGCTCCAGCATGGCCTCACAGGTTTTGGTATGCGGATCTTGTCCGGATGGCCACTTGCCAACCGTGGACTCTTCCGTTAAGACCAGACCTTCTATCACAAGGTCCTTTTTTCCATCAGGATTTCAAATCCTTAAATTTGAAGGTATGGAGATTGAACGCTTGATTCTCAGTCATAGAGGTTTCTCTGACTCCGTAATTAATACTATGTTACAGGCTCGTAAATCTGTATCTAGGAAGATATATTATCGAGTCTGGAAGATTTACATTTCTTGGTGTTTTTCTCATCATTTTTTCTTGGCATTCTTTTAGAATTCCTAGAATTTTACAGTTTCTTCAGGATGGTTTGGATAAAGGTTTGTCTGCAAGTTCCTTGAAAGGACAAATCTCTGCTCTTTCTGTTCTTTTTCACAGAAAGATTGCTAGTCTTCATGATATTCATTATTTTGTACAAGCTTTGGTTCGTATAAAACCTGTTATTAAGTCAATTTCTCCTCCTTGGAGTTTGAATTTGGTTCTGGGGGCTCTTCAAGCTCCTCTGTTTGAACCTATGCATTCGCTGGACATTAAATTACTTTCTTGGAAAGTTTTGTTTCTTTGGGCCATCTCTTCTGCTAGAAGAGTTTCTGATTTATCTGCTCTTTCTTGTGAGTCTCCTTTTCTGATTTTTCATCAGGATAAGGTGGTGTTGCGAACTTCTTTTAAATTTTTACCTAAGGTTGTGAATTCTAACAACATTAGTAAAGAAATTGTGGTTCCTTCATTGTGTCCTAATCCTAAGAATTCTAAGGAAAGATCGTTGCATTCTTTGGATATAGTTAGAGCTTTGAAATATTATGTTGAAGCTACTAAAAATTTCCGAAAGACTTCTAGTCTATTTGTTATCTTTTCCGGTTCTAGGAAAGGTCAGAAGGCCTCTGCCATTTCTTTGGCATCTTGGTTAAAGTCTTTGATTCATCATGCTTATGTCGAGTCGGGTAAAACTCCGCCTCAAAGGATTACAGCTCATTCTTCTAGGTCAGTTTCTACTTCCTGGGCGTTTAGGAATGAAGCTTCGGTTGATCAGATTTGCAAAGCAACAACTTGGTCTTCTTTGCATACTTTTACTAAATTCTACCATTTTGATGTGTTTTCTTCTTCTGAAGCAGTTTTTGGTAGAAAAGTACTTCAGGCAGCTGTTTCAGTTTGATTCTTCTGCTTATATTTTCAGTTTTTTTCATTATAAGATTTAAACTTTATTTTGGGGTGTGGATTATTTTCAGCGGAATTGGCTGTCTTTATTTTATCCCTCCCTCTCTAGTGACTCTTGCGTGGAAGATCCACATCTTGGGTATTCATTATCCCATACGTCACTAGCTCATGGACTCTTGCTAATTACATGAAAGAAAACATAATTTATGTAAGAACTTACCTGATAAATTCATTTCTTTCATATTAGCAAGGGTCCATGAGGCCCACCCTTTTTTGTGGTGGTTATGATTTTTTTGTATAAAGCACAATTATTCCAATTCCTTATTTTTTATGCTTTCGCACTTTTGTCTTATCACCCCACTTCTTGGCTATGCGTTAAACTGATTTGTGGGTGTGGTGAGGGGTGTATTTATAGGCATTTTGAGGTTTGGGAAACTTTGCCCCTCCTGGTAGGAATGTATATCCCATACGTCACTAGCTCATGGACTCTTGCTAATATGAAAGAAATTAATTTATCAGGTAAGTTCTTACATAAATTATGTTATCTATCTTTTTAAACAACAAAAATTCTGGTGTTGACAGTCCCTTTAAATTCTCCTCTCTGGCAAGATTTTTTTTAGCAGTCTCATCAGTACTAGTCCCTCAAAGAATTTTAGAAAGACAGATTTCTTTCCAATGTCATGGAGAGTCCACAAATCCTTTCTAATTACTAGTGATAATTCAACTCCTGGCCACCAGAAGGAGGCAAAGAACACCCTAGCAAAGCTTTAAAGGGACAGTCAACACCAGAATTTTTGTTGTTTAAAAAGAAAGATAATCCCTTTATTATCCATTCCCCAGTTTTGCATAACCAACACTGTTATAGAAATACACTTTTTACCTCTGTGATTACCTTGTATCTAAGCCTCTGCAAACTGCTCCCTTATTTCTGTTCTTTTGACAGACATGCGATTTAACAAATCAGTTCTGGCTCCAGGGTAACTTCACATGCATGAGCTCAATGTTATCTATATGAAACACATGAACTAATGCCCTCTAGTGGTCAAAATGCATTCAGATTAGAGGCAGTCTTCAATGTCTAAGAAATTAGCATATGAACCTCCTAGAATTAGCTTTCAACTAAGAATCCGAAGAGAACAAAGCAAAATTGGTGATAAAAACAGAATTTATGCTTACCTGATAAATTACTTTCTCCAACGGTGTGTCCGGTCCACGGCGTCATCCTTACTTGTGGGATATTCTCTTCCCCAACAGGAAATGGCAAAGAGTCCCAGCAAAGCTGGCCATATAGTCCCTCCTAGGCTCCGTCCACCCCAGTCATTCGACCGACGGACAGGAGGAAATATATATAGGAGAAACCATATGGTACCGTGGTGACTGTAGTTAGAGAAAATAATTCATCAGACCTGATTAAAAAACCAGGGCGGGCCGTGGACCGGACACACCCTTGGAGAAAGTAATTTATCAGGTAAGCATAAATTCTGTTTTCTCCAACATTGGTGTGTCCGGTCCACGGCGTCATCCTTACTTGTGGGAACCAATACCAAAGCTTTAGGACACGGATGAAGGGAGGGAGCAAATCAGGTTACCTAAATGGAAGGCACCACAGCTTGCAAAACCTTTCTCCCAAAAATAGCCTCCGAAGAAGCAAAAGTATCAAATTTGTAAAATTTGGCAAAAGTGTGCAGTGAAGACCAAGTCACTGCCTTACATATCTGGTCAACAGAAGCCTCGTTCTTGAAGGCCCATGTGGAAGCCACAGCCCTAGTGGAGTGAGCTGTGATTCTTTCAGGAGGCTGCCGTCCGGCAGTCTCATAAGCCAATCGGATGATGCTCTTAAGCCGAAAGGAAAGAGAGGTAGAAGTCGCTTTTTGACCTCTCCTTTTACCAGAAGAAACAACAAACAAGGAAGATGTTTGTCTGAAATCTTTTGTAGCCTCTAAATAGAATTTTAGAGCACGGACTACGTCCAAATTGTGTAACAAACGTTCCTTCTTTGAAACTGGATTCGGACACAAAGAAGGTACAACTATCTCCTGGTTAATATTTTTGTTAGAAACAACCTTAAGAAGAAAACCAGGCTTAGTACGCAAAACCACCTTATCTGCATGGAACACCAGATAGGGCGGAGAACACTGCAGAGCAGATAACTCTGAAACTCTTCTGGCAGAAGAAATTGCAACCAAAAACAAAACTTTCCAAGATAGTAACTTAATATCTATGGAATGTAAAGGTTCAAACGGAACCCCTTGAAGAACTGAAAGAACTAGATTTAGACTCCAGGGGGGAGTCAAAGGTCTGTAAACAGGCTTGATCCTAACCAGAGCCTGAACAAATGCTTGAACATCTGGCACAGCTGCCAGTCTTTTGTGTAGTAAGACAGATAAAGCAGAGATCTGTCCCTTTAGAGAACTTGCAGATAATCCTTTCTCCAAACCTTCTTGTAGAAAGGAGAGAATCTTAGGAATTTTTATCTTATTCCATGGGAATCCTTTGGATTCACACCAACAGATATATTTTTTCCATATTTTATGGTAAATCTTTCTAGTTACCGGTTTTCTGGCCTGAACCAGAGTATCTATCACAGAATCTGAAAACCCACGCTTCGATAGAATCAAGCGTTCAATCTCCAAGCCGTCAGCTGGAGGGAGACCAGATTTGGATGTTCGAATGGACCCTGAACAAGAAGGTCCTGTCTCAAAGGTAGCTTCCATGGTGAAGTCGATGACATATTCACCAGGTCTGCATACCAAGTCCTGCGTGGCCACGCAGGAGCTATCAAGATCACCGAGGCCCTCTCCTGATTGATCCTGGCTACCAGCCTGGGAATGAGAGGAAACGGTGGAAATACATAAGCTAGGTAGAAGGTCCAAGGTGCTACTAGTGCATCTACTAGAGTCGCCTTGGGATCCCTGGATCTGGACCCGTAGCAA
The DNA here is from genome assembly GCF_027579735.1 of Bombina bombina. Classification (NCBI taxonomy): domain Eukaryota; kingdom Metazoa; phylum Chordata; class Amphibia; order Anura; family Bombinatoridae; genus Bombina; species Bombina bombina. Next base: position 100,384,185 of record NC_069500.1, read on the forward strand.
GGAACCTTGAAGTTCTGACGAGACGCCATCAGATCCATGTCTGGAATGCCCCATAATTGAGTTATTTGGGCAAAGATCTCCGGATGGAGTTCCCACTCCCCCGGATGGAATGTCTGACGACTCAGAAAATCCGCCTCCCAGTTTTCCACACCTGGGATGTGGATCGCAGACAGGTGGCAGGAGTGATCCTCCGCCCATTGAATTATTTTGGTCACTTCTTTCATCGCCAGGGAACTCCTTGTTCCCCCCTGATGATTGATATATGCAACGGTCGTCAAGTTGTCTGATTGGAACCTTATGAATCTGGCCTTTGCTAGCTGAGGCCAAGCCCTGAGAGCATTGAATATCGCTCTCAGTTCCAGAATGTTTATCGGGAGAAGAGACTCTTCCCGAGACCATAGACCCTGAGCGTTTAGGGATTCCCAGACCGCGCCCCAGCCCACTAGACTGGCGTCGGTCGTGACAATGACCCACTCTGGTCTGCGGAAGCTCATTCCCTGGGACAGATGGTCCAGGGTCAACCACCAACGGAGTGAATCTCTGGTCTTCTGATCTACTTGAATCATTGGAGACAAGTCTGTATAGTCCCCATTCCACTGTTTGAGCATGCACAGTTGTAATGGTCTTAGATGAATTCGTGCAAAAGGAACTATGTCCATTGCTGCAACCATCAACCCTACTACTTCCATGCACTGCGCTATGGAAGGACGAGGAACAGAATGAAGCACTTGACAAGAGCTTAGAAGTTTTGATTTTCTGACCTCTGTCAGAAAAATCCTCATTTCTAAGGAATCTATTATTGTTCCCAAGAAGGGAACTCTTGTCGACGGAGACAGAGAACTTTTTTCTATGTTCATCTTCCATCCGTGTGATCTGAGAAAGGCTAGAACGATTTCCGTATGAGCCTTTGCTTTTGACAGGGACGACGCTTGTATTAGAATGTCATCCAAGTAAGGTACTACTGCAATGCCCCTCGGTCTTAGAACCGCTAGAAGGGACCCTAGCACCTTTGTGAAAATCCTTGGAGCAGTGGCTAACCCGAATGGGAGGGCCACAAACTGGTAATGCTTGTCCAGAAAAGCGAACCTTAGGAACTGATGATGTTCTTTGTGGATAGGAATATGTAGGTACGCATCCTTTAGATCCACGGTAGTCATAAATTGACTTTCCTGGATAGTGGGTAGAATCGTTCGAATGGTTTCCATCTTGAACGATGGTACCCTGAGAAATTTGTTTAGGATCTTCAAATCCAAAATTGGTCTGAAAGTTCCCTCTTTTTTGGGAACTACGAACAGATTGGAATAAAATCCCATTCCTTGTTCCTTTATTGGAACTGGGTGTATCACTCCCATCTTTAACAGGTCTTCTACACAATGTAAGAATGCCTGTCTCTTTATTTGGTTTGAGGATAAGTGAGACATGTGGAACCTTCCCCTTGGGGGTAGTTCCTTGAATTCCAGGAGATAACCTTGAGAAACTATTTCTAGCGCCCAGGGATCCTGAAAATCTCTTGCCCAAGCCTGAGCAAAGAGAGAGAGTCTGCCCCCCACTAGATCCGGTCCCGGATTGGGGGCTACTCCTTCATGCTGTTTTGTTAGCAGCGGCAGGCTTCTTGGCCTGCTTACCCTTGTTCCAGCCTTGCATCGGTTTCCAGGCTGGTTTGGGTTGTGAGGCATTACCCTCTTGCTTAGAGGATGCAGAATTAGAGGCCGGTCCGTTCCTGAAATTGCAAAAGGAACGAAAATTAGACTTATTTTTAGCCTTGAAAGACCTATCTTTTGGAAGGGCGTGGCCCTTTCCCCCAGTGATGTCTGAAATAATCTCTTTCAATTCTGGTCCAAATAGAGTTTTACCTTTGAAAGGGATGTTAAGCAATTTTGTCTTGGATGACACATCCGCTGACCAAGACTTTAGCCAAAGCGCTCTGCGCGCCACGATAGCAAACCCTGAATTTTTCGCCGCTAATCTAGCTAATTGCAAAGCGGCATCTAAAATAAAAGAGTTAGCCAATTTAAGTGCGTGAACTCTGTCCATAACCTCCTCATATGGAGTCTCTCTACTGAGCGACTTTTCTAGTTCCTCGAACCAGAACCACGCTGCTGTAGTGACAGGAACAATGCACGAAATTGGTTGTAGAAGGTAACCTTGCTGTACAAAAATCTTTTTAAGCAAACCTTCCAATTTTTTATCCATAGGATCTTTGAAAGCACAACTATCTTCGATAGGAATAGTAGTGCGTTTGTTTAGAGTAGAAACTGCCCCCTCGACCTTAGGGACTGTCTGTCATAAGTCCTTTCTGGGGTCGACCATAGGAAATAATTTCTTAAATATAGGGGGGGAACAAAAGGTATGCCGGGCTTTTCCCACTCCTTATTTACTATGTCCGCCACCCGCTTGGGTATAGGAAAAGCGTTGGGGTGCACCGGAACCTCTAGGAACTTGTCCATCTTGCATAATTTCTCTGGAATGACCAAGTTGTCACAATCATCCAGAGTAGATAACACCTCCTTAAGCAGTGCGCGGAGATGTTCTAATTTAAATTTAAATGTCACAACATCAGGTTCAGCTTGTTGAGAAATTTTTCCTGAATCTGAAATTTCTCCATCTGACAAAACCTCCCTCATGGCCCCTTCAGATTGGTGTGAGGGTATGACAGAACAATTATCATCAGCGCCCTCCTGCTCTTCAGTGTTTAAAACAGAGCAATCGCGCTTTCTCTGATAAGTAGGCATTTTGGATAAAATATTTGCTATGGAGTTATCCATTACAGCCGTTAATTGTTGCATGGTAATAAGCATTGGCGCACTAGATGTACTAGGGGCCTCCTGCGTGGGCAAAACTGGTGTAGACACAGTAGGAGATGATGTAGTATCATGTTTACTCCCCTCATCTGAGGAATCATCTTGGGCAATTTCATTATCTGTGGCAGTACTGTCCTTACTTTGTTTGGACGCTATGGAACAATTATCACATAAATTTAAATGGGGAGACACATTGGCTTTCATACATATAGAACATAGCTTATCTGAAGGTACAGACATGTTAAACAGGCTTAAACTTGTCAACAAAGCACAAAAAACGTTTTAAAACAAAACCGTTACTGTCTCTTTAAATTTTAAACAGAAAACACTTTATTACTGAATATGTGAAAAAGTATGAAGGAATTGTTCAAAAATTACTAAAATTTCACCACAGTGTCTTAAAGCATTAATAGTATTGCACACCAAATTTCAGAGCTTTAACCCTTAAAATAACGGAACCGGAGCCGTTTATAAATTTAACCCCTATACAGTCCCAGCTATAGTCTTTGCTGAGACCCAACCAAGCCCAGAGGGGAATACGATACCAATTGACGCCTTCTAGAAGCTTTTCCAGCAATTTTTAGATCCTCACACATGCATCTGCATGCCCTGCTCTCAAAAAAACAACTGCGCAGTAATGGCGCGAAAATGAGGCTCAGTCTATAACTAGGAAGGCCCCCTGACTGGAAAAGGTGTCTAACACAGTGCCTGCCGTTTAATAAACGTTCCCCAAGTTTATAAATGCAAATTGTCAGCCTAAATATGAATAAAATGCACAAATAAAGCAATCGATTTAGCCCAGAAAAATGTCTACCAGTTTTTTAGCCCATAATAAGCCCTTTATTCTGTTTGTTTGACTAAGAAAATGGCTTACCGGTCCCCATGAGGGGGAATGACAGCCTTCCAGCATTACATGGTCTTGTTAGAAATATGGCTAGTCATACCTTAAGCAGAAAAGTTTGCTAACTGTTTCCCCCAACTGAAGTTACTTCATCTCAACAGTCCTATGTGGAAACAGCAATCGATTTTAGTTACTGTCTGCTAAAATCATCTTCCTCTCACAAACAGAAATCTTCATCCTTTTCTGTTTCAGAGTAAATAGTACATACCAGCACTATTTTAAAATAACAAACACTTGATAGAAGAATAAAAACTACATTTAAACACCAAAAAACTCTTAACCATCTCCGTGGAGATGTTGCCTGTGCAACGGCAAAGAGAATGACTGGGGTGGGCGGAGCCTAGGAGGGACTATATGGCCAGCTTTGCTGGGACTCTTTGCCATTTCCTGTTGGGGAAGAGAATATCCCACAAGTAAGGATGACGCCATGGACCGGACACACCAATGTTGGAGAAAGTAAATTGGAAAGTTGTTTAAAATTATATTCCCTGTTTAAATCATGAAAGTTTTTTTGGACTTGACTGTCCCTTTAAGTATCCTACCCACTTCCCATAAACCCCCAGGCAGTCTTTGCCTTTATACATTATAGGAGGTGTACAAAGATGGAGTCTGAAGAAAATAAAGTATTCAATCCTTTAATGGGTAGTTTCCCTCCAAGCAAGGATTGGGGCAATGCTAATCCGGTGAGGTAGTCCTTTTCCTCCAACAATTTATGCTAACCCCTATAAAGAAAACCAGGGTTGGTTACTCTGCTTTTCTTTTATCCTCAGGTCCTGGCCAGTGGTCAGATGAGACTGACTAACTGGGAGGTGCTGTGACTGCTCCACAGCAGAAAACCCTGGAGGTAAGTCCTTTTATATATATTTCACACAGGGCCACCACTAGAAATTTTGGGGCCCCTGACTTAACCATTGATCAGGCCCCCCCCTCCTTTGACATGTGCAATTTTTGACCAAGTGACTAAAACGTATATGCACTTTAATCTTAAGTGTCTATTTAAACTTGGAAATGTTGTAAAGGTAGTAACATACACTGAAACACACACTCAGACATAAGGATTCACATATAGACACTCTAGAAGACACGCAAAGAAACTCAGACACAGACAACTAAACAGACACTCAGAACTTGTTTACATTGACCTGACAAGTAATGAGGTAAACTACAGTTTTGTAAAAAAAGGAGATTTAGAAAACAAAATATGGAGTTCTGATTATCTTTTTGTAAAGGAAGATGCCAAATAAATGATGACAACAGCATGCAGTGGCTGAAAGGAAGGGCCCTGAACTGCCTAAACAATAATTTAAAGGTTAAATGGTAGATTAGTGACTTCCGGAAACATATCATTAGTCTCAAAGTCTGTAGAAAGATGTGAATAATCAGTTGTAAGGTCAAAATGCCCTAAAAAGGAACAGACAATGGACACACACACATACACACATACACACACAAACTCAAACTTGCACATACACCTGAGGAAACACCAACAGAGACAGCCTCAGAAAAAACACAAAGACATACAGACACACACACAGAGACACCCACAGAAAACACACAAAGACATACACACACAGAGAGACAACCACATAAAACACAGAAAGACATACATACACACACCCTGACTGAGACATCCACAGAAAACACACAAAGACATACACACACCCTCACAGAGACACCCACAGAAAATACACACCCTCACAGAGAAATCCACAGAAAACACAGACATACACACCGACCCTCACAGAGAAAATACACAAAGACAAACACATGCCCACCCTCACAGAGACACCCATAGAAAAAGCTCAGACATATGCACACACCCTCACAGACATCCACAGAAAATGCACAAAGACATACACACCCACCCTCACAGAGGCATCCAGAGAAAATACACAAAGACAAACACATGCCCACCCTCACAGAGACACCCATAGAAAAAGCTCAGACATATGCACACACCCTCACAGACATCCACAGAAAATGCACAAAGACATACACACCCACCCTCACAGAGGCATCCAGAGAAAATACACAAAGACAAACACATGCCCACCCTCACAGAGACACCCATAGAAAAATCTCAGACATATGCACACACCCTCACAGACATCCACAGAAAATGCACAAAGACATACACACCCACCCTCACAGAGAGACCCACAGAAAAAAAATACATACACACTCATAGAGACACAAACCAAAGCACAAATACATAAAAACAGACACCCACAGAAACACTCACAGGAGGAAACATGTATGTACCATGCATCCCCTAAATCCACAGTGTGTGACATGCATGATAAAAAACATGCAGAAAATAAGAGATAACTTTTAAAAAAAATCATATTTGTAAATGTGCAAACAAAAATAATTCTGTGAATTCAAAATTGTACTTTAATGAGCTGGGTAGATGGCTAGATGAAGAAAAGTACTTTTAGAAGGTTGACATATGTTTGTCTGATATTTTCCCCATTTTCCCCAACCAAGAGCACCACTTCAAATATAGTGTACAAATGTTCCCATCTGTCAGCTGTACTTGTGGATTTTGAAAATGCTGTACTCTATATGGTCTTGGTGGAACCATAAGCTGTGGTACTTATACCATTAGATCTGGTTAAATGCAGGATTTAAGCTTGTTGGTATGCATTTCAAAATTAAGTCAGCTGTAGTGTAAACTGAACAGTTTTAAGTTAACCTGTCTCATTTTAAACACTGAGCAATCTTAGTCTGAGAGTATAACATGTTATGCAGATGTAAAAATCTTAGATAAAATGCCTCCTTGTATCTGGAAAGTCCTTGCATAAAGGGGCAGTAAACTGGAATGTAATATATATCATTTGTGTATTGAGGAGGAAACATTTCTGCATGGTTTTAAATATAGAATTTCTACAGCATTGTCAAATAATCATAAATACACTGCTGCTAAAAAAATGTGTTTTTATGGACCCCTGGCCCCACCATACAACTACTACCACACTGAAGTTACAATCTTAAATTGCACAAAGAAATAAAAAACATTTGCTAAGTAAGTCCTACCTCCTCTGCAAATGAAAGTGATCAGCCGACTGACTCAGGCACACACTGTACAAACAAAGTGCCAAGTCTGTCTCACACTGTGCATAGTGGTTTAGTGCACACTCAGAAATCCTCTCAAATGCTAATACTTTACTCTTTGTAATAACATTTCCCATGCTCAATTAGCACTCTGCTGTAGTACCCACTGGTGGCTGCCAAAATTTTAATTTTTTTTTTTTTTAGTTCTTGCCTCAAGGGGCCCCCCTAGCTCATTGGGCCCCTGACAGGAGTCACCCCTGTCACCCCCTGATGGCGGCCCTGATTATTTTCACAGGATAGAAAATATCATGAAAGAAGGACTGGGATAATCAGGGACCTAGTGGGACCTGCTACCCTCAGAAGGGGTTTGTATGTATGTTTGTTATATATATATCCGCTGTTTTGGGACATGCTGCGGTTGAGCAGCTATCTGGCTTTCTGACAGGGATTTTGCCGCTTCCATGGCTGGGCAATTATACAGATAAGCCCAGGCTTTATGGAGTGTGGGGACTGGGTATCATGGCGATTTTATCATTCCCACTTTCTATCCCTACATGGTCGTTTTTTACGGACTTTTGAGGTACATCTATTTGTAGGGGCACAGAATTTATTTGCGTTAGTTTAATATACTGTTTATGGCACAGTTATTGTGAGCACCTGATAGTAGTTGCGCAGGTTATGGCCGTTTGTGCTCAGGCCATTCGCAGACCCCTTCCTCAGATCAAACAGTGCTCAATACAATCTGTGCTAACTTAAATACACTAAGCCTCTCCCCCCAACATACTTTAAAAAAATTGCGCCAAAAAGCAATAACCATGGCAACCCAACAGTAATTGCCAGGTAGCCACAGTAACACCACCTAAGCATTTACACATGTGTGGTGTATACTGGTAATAAGTGTGAATAAACAAAAAACATCTAATATCCAATAACCCAACTTATAAACAGAATATACCTAATATCTTATAGAAAATAATGTAAAAATAAAACCAGACATAATGCCTGTTGGACATTAAATGTTTAAGGGACAGTCAACACCAGAATTTTTGTTGTTTTAAAAGAGATAATCCCTTAATTACTAATTCCCCAGTTTTGCATAACCAACACACTTATAATTATACACGTTTTACCTCTGTAATTACCTTGTATCTAAGCCTCAGCAGACTGTCCCCTTATTTCAGTTCTTTTGACAGACTTGCATTTTAGCCAATCAGAGCTGTCTCCATGGTAAATTCACGTGCATGAGCTCAATGTTATCTATATGAAACACATGAACTAATGCCCTCTAGTGGTGAAAAACTATCAAAATGCATTTAGATTAGAGGCGGCCTTCAAGGTCTAAGAAATTAGCATATGAACCTCCTAGGTTTAGAATACCAAGAGAATAAAGCAAAATTGGTGATAAAAGTAAATTGGAAAGTTGTTTAAAATTACATGCCCTATCTGAATCATGAAAGGTTTTCTGGGACTTGACTTTCCCTTTAAATAAAGAACAGGCAAACAGTCATAAAACAGAGCAGCAATCCGTAATATTAAGAGTTAAGTAGAGGGAGAAGCAGTATGTAACAGCTAACAAGCCATGTGGAGTCTCTCTAAGGGGCGTGCCTGATAGGTGCGCGCACACACTGCAGCTTCTGAGGCAGATTATCACACGGACCGCGATAGACTAAGATAATATCCTTATGTGTGGATCTTGGTGAATATCCCTGGTGCATTTTGAGGTGAGCGCTCACAATCATTCATTTGATTATGTATTTCCCACACAACAGGACAGTTAGGCTCACATGTAGGTGATTTGATATATCGACTGCTGACAGGATATTTATTACCGCTAGGACTAACCATTTGCAATATATGTTACACTACTAGTGAGATCGATAGATATTATACAGGTTTAAATACAGTATCCCAGGAAACATTTAGTGCTGCTACACACTGCTTCTCCCTCGATTTAACTCTTAATATTACGGATTGCTGCTCTGATTTATGACTGTTTGGCTGTTCTTTATTTAATATTTAATGTCCAACGGGTATTGGTATGTCTGGTTTTCTTTTTCTTTTTACATGATTTTCTATAAGGTGTTATGTATACACTGTTTATAAGTTGGGTTATTGGATATTGATAGGTAAAAAGGAGAGATGTGCGCTAAGCTACTTAACCAAACTCCTAGGGCCCTAATAGATCCTCTAACAATTAGGTAAAATGAGTATAGTCAAAGAGAAATGCTTAGGAGCGCTAAATAGCTAAAGGTTAAAAAGACATTAGGAGGTGAGCCAAAAAAGTTATACACCACAAGCTAGTAAAAGCAATAGTTTTATATTTATAAAATAAGCTAAAATCAGAACATAGAAACAAATGTAACAAGTGTGTAATTATATAGTAATAAATGTTACTAAACAATTTGCAACAATATAATAAAAAAACGGACGTCTCTGATTAGAATAAAAATAGGATATTACAATGTATAATTGCCACCACTAAGAAAGTAGAAAAAAAATGTGTTTTGCAAAACATATCAGTCAGTTCAAATTTCAACCCGAATAGTCATAGTTTATAAATCTGTATATCCAAATTTAGGAAGTGTAGACATATTAGTTCTTATGTTAAAGTATTTAACCAAATACCTGACGTTGCGAGTGTCACAGTTTAAGGGACCGCAGCTAGGTGTGTAGGCTGTTTGGCGTCAGTGTGTACCTTCTCAGCCGTTATACCATACGTCACTGGTCTATTCAGCTGCTCCGGTCCTATTGGACAATCTCAATTTCAAACACTCCAGGGTTTTTTTTCGGTCAGGTAATGAAAATAATATCCTGCTCTTAGTGCAACGGCATGCTGGATACTCACAGTGTATATCCTTTAGCGGACTTAGGTAAAAAGTTCAGATGTTTCTTCTAGCACAACACCGGTGCATAGGTATAAAGGTAGCAGATTTCCACTATATTCAACTTTATATGGGTAGGCAATCCTTACGCCTATGAGTCCAATGTAAACTCCGTTGTCCACAGAGGAGTTAAAACAATTATAAACAATTTTGACTGCATAAAAATCATCAACCGGTTTCTCCCTCCATGAGGGCTTTTTCAAGACTGAAAAAGCCCTCATGGAGGGAAAAACCGGTTGATGATTTTTATGCAGTCAAAATTGTTTATAATTGTTTTAACTCCTCTGTGCATTTCTCAATGGATGCAATGGATGCTAGGACTAAACTGGATGTGCTGCCACGTAACAACAACGGCACAAGAATTCAAGAACGCATCCGCAAACACAAAAAAGTGGTCGTTTAGGTGATTTGAAATTCAAGGCAGTGTTTACAAAAAGTAAAAAGGAATGGCAGATGAGGGTGATTTATGAATCCATGAAAATGGATCACATTTTTCCCATGTTAGTAGATGTACTTTATTTGTATGCCGGTGACCTGGACATCACATGGGAATCTAGAAATTATTCCTTACCTGGTAACATTGCTTGCAAGCCACATCCAAGTAAAGAAATGTTATTGGAAAATAAAAGATCATATTTCTTAGTTAAAACAAACCCTTAACATTTACCAATATAATTCTGAATAATTAAGAAATTGGCTATTTTTTGTACTATTAATAGATATAAATAAAAAAAAAAAAAAGTTATTTTGTTCATATAAGTTAAAGGGACAGTCAACACTCGAATTGTTGTTGTCTAAAAAGATAGATAATCCCTTTATTAACCATTCCCCAGTTTTGCATAACCAACACTGTTATATTAATATACTTTTTACCTCTGTGATTAACTTGTATCTAAGCCTCTGCAGACTGCCCCCTGATCACATGACATTTTATTTATTATCTATTGACTTTCATTTTAGCTAATTAGTGCAATGTCTGCCACAAGCATGATCACAATGTTATCTATATGGCTTACATGAACTAGCTCTCCCCTGTTGTGAAAATCAAATAAAAAAGCATATGATAAGAGGCAACCTTCAAGGGCTTAGAAATGATCATATAAGCCTTCCTAGGTTTAGCTTTCAACTAAGAATACCAAGAGAACAAAGCAAAATTGGTGATAAAAGTAAATTGGAAAGTTGTTTAACCCCTTAACGACACACGTCGTACAGGGTTCGTCTTACACAAACTGATTGTTAAAGACCAACGACGTACCCTGTACATCGTTAGTTTTTTTTTTAAGTGGCTGGAAGCAATGCTGATCGCTTCCAGCTGCTTTCAAGGTATTGCCATGATGCCTCGATATTGAGGCATCGCTGCAATACCTTCTTTGGTACACCGATGCAAAGAGGGCCACTCTGTGGCCCTCTCTGCATCGACCAGCGATGGTGCAGATCGTTGGTGGGTGGGAGCCATAGCAGGGAGGCAGGTGGGCGGCCCATCATTGGAGGGACTTCCGGATCAAAGCGCTCAAGTGATCGGAAGTGCGCGGGGCGTACTTGTGCGTGCACTCCATTTAGTCCGGTATGGGTGAAGGTAGAGGGAGGAAGAGGGTGGGAAATACATCATAAAGGGATCTGGGAGGGTAGGGGGCTGAGGGCAATTACACTACAGAAAATTAAGGGTTTCAACAAACGGGCAATTCGTTTTGAGCAAACTGGGTACTGGCAGACAGCTGCCAGTACCAAAGATGGTGGAGAATAGGTAGAGGGGGGAGGGTTAGAGAGCTGTATAGGGGGGATCATGGAGGTTGGGGGCTAAGGAGGATCCATCACTGCTGAATTAAATTTATAGAAAATAAATAAATAAAAAAATTGTGTTTTTTTAGTACTGGCAGACCTGCCAGTACTTAAGATGGCGGTGACGATTGTAAGGTGGGGGAGGGAAGATAGCTGTTTGAGGGGGGTCAGGGAGGGATCAGGGGTGGGATGTGTCAGGTGGGAGGCTGATCTCTACACTAAAGCTAAAATTAACCCTACAAGCTACCTAATTAACCTCTTCAGTGCTTGGCATAATACAAGCGTGGTGCGCAGCGACATTTAGCTGCCTTCTAATTATCAAAAAGCAACGCCAAAGCCATATATGTCTGCTATTTCTGAACAAAGGGGATCCCAGAGAAGCATTTACAACCATTTGTGCCATAATTGCACAAGCTAATTGTAAATAATTTTAGTGAGATACCGAAAGTTAGTAAAAAAAGTTAACATTTTTTTTATTTGATCACATTTGGCGGTGAAATGGTGACATGAAATATACCAAAATGGGCCTAAATCAATACTTTGGGTTGTCTACTACACTACACTAAAGTTAAAATTAACCCTACAAGCTCCCTACAAGCTACTTAATTAACCCCTTCACTGCTGGGCATAATACAAGTGTGATGCGCAGTGGCATTTAGCGGCCTTATAATTACCAAAAAGCAACACAAAAGCCATATATGTCTGCTATTTCTGAAGAAAGGGGATCCCAGAGAAGCATTTACAACCATTTGTGCCATAATTGCACAAGCTGTTTGTAAATAATTTCAGTGAGAAACCTAAAGTTTGTGAAAAAGTTAGCGATTTTTTTTATTTGATCGCATTTGGCGGTGAAATGGTGGCATGAAATATACCAAAATGGGCCTAGATCAATACTTTGGGTAATCTACTAAAAAAAAAATATACATGTGAAGGGGTATTCAGGGATTCCTGACAGATAGCAGTGTTACAACGTAACTATCGCTAATTTTGAAATAAAAATGGTTTGGAAATAGCAAGTGCTACTTTACGGGTAAGACAATTGAAAAATGGCCTTGTCCTTAAGCGGTTAAAATTACATGCCCTATTTGAAACATGAAAGGTTTTTTTGGACTTGACTGTCCCTTTAGTTGATTTTTCAAAAAAAAATTACATTAAAAAAAGAAAAAGGAATAACAAACGAAAATATGTTTATTCATAACGTGTGAATATTTGTAAATATAATTTTAAAAAACAAAAAATAACATATATATATATTTTTTAAATATTTTTTTTAACAAGTACTATGTTATCAGTCTTTATTCATTCCCAAATTAGTTCTGATGCTGGTCCTTCTTCATCTGCATAGCGAAATCCTATATACAAATTGTCTGGTGCTGGAAAATGTTTGCGTATCTTGTTAACCACGCATGAAGGAATAGGTATTCTAACCTAGGTATCCATGAACCCTATTCACACATCGCCTGTAAGCGACTTTACTATAGTCACTTGAAAAAAAGATACGGTTAAACATTAGACAAAATGAATAAGATAATTTTTTAAAATGTTATATCTTTAAGGGGAAAGCCTCCTTAAAATTGTATTTTTAAAATTAAAAAGGACATGGACATCGAAATGAAGATAGGACACTACTATAGGAAAAACACATAGAGCCGCCCGCTTTAAAAAGTGACACATATGAAAAATATATATTTCAGGATTCTTCTACCAGATATTTCTTTCAAAAAAACCTGTAAACTGCACTGACATATGTATTTCTTTCATGTAAGTGGCAAGAGTCCATGAGCTAGTGACGTATGGGATATACATTCCTACCAGGAGGAGGCAAAGTTTCCCAAACCTCAAAATGCCTATAAATACACTTCCCACCTCACATATACCTTAGTTTTAAAAACTTTGCCTCTCATGGAGGTGGGGAAGTAAGTTGTGCTTTATTTTCTTTTGTAATAGGCGCTTCTAAGCATATTGAAGCCCAGTTCCTCTCAAAGTACAGTGTTTGTCTGAGGGATGTGAAGGGAGTATTGCCTGATGACGCCATGTTTTCACCTATGGGAAATCTATTATAAGGCTCTCTGTAATCGGTTGCAGGGATTCATCTGCTGCCTCCCTTTATAGATCGACATTATGCTCCTCTACTATTACCTCTGCTGATATGTTTCAGTACTGGTTTGGCTGGCTGCTTTATGTGGATGGGTGTCTTCTGGTTAATATATATCATTTTTTAAGACACTCTTAGCTATGTTTGGCACTTTATCTAATAATGTTTTAAATGTATATTGTATATATATATATTGTCTGTGTATTTCCCTTTGCAGTCTAACAGTTTCAGCATGGAAATTATGTTTATGGGATTTTCTAGGCTCACCTGGGGTTCCAGTTAGTTGTAACTTGGAGTCTTTTGCTTTCAAATTTTTGTGGACTTAGGCTTGCGATGACGCAGAATGTTACTTTTTATTGCAACATTTTTTGCCGCAAAAGTTTTTTGCCACAAAGTCGCGTTTGCCATGATGCAAGTCATGTCATTTCATGCGACTTTCTTGACGCAAGTTTTTTTGGCGCAAAGTTGCGTCTGTTATGACGCGAGTCGTGTCATTTCACTTATTAAGCTTTGGCGTCAAAAGTTTTTTGCTCTGCATTTGCATCTCTCCCTCTTTTGCTCTCTGCTCTCATTTTGATTTATAGAGGGCTAGGTTGCTTGTTTTTGATCTTACTTTTGTCTAAAAGAATTTTATCATAAACATTTTTTTTCCCATTCCTGAAACTGCTATTTTGAGTAAATTGGATATTTTATTTAAATGTTATTTTTTTTTTACATTTTGCAAGATGTCTCAGACTTATCCTGCCTCTGATGCTACTGTAGGAACTAAGCTGCCTGAACACAATTCTACCAAAGCTAAGTGTGTTCCAGTTCCTCTGCAGGAAAGGGGTTTGGATTTTTATTCAAATCTATTCATTGTCCCAAAGAAAGAAGATTTGTTTAGACCAATTCTGTATCTGAAATTTTTAAATCATTTTGTAAGAGTCCCAACTTTCAAGATAGTGACTATAAGGACTATTCTGCCTTTTGTACAGCAAGGGCATTTCATGTCTACAATAGACTTACAGGACACTTATCTTCACATTCCAATTCCTCCAGACCACTATCGTTTTCTGAGATTCTCTTTTTTAGACAAGCATGCGTGCCCTTATTTCTGTAATCAGAGAGCAGGGTATTGTGGTGTTTCCTTATTTGGACGATATATTGGTACTAGCTCACTCTTTTCATTTAGCAGAATCTCACATTAAACAACTAGTGTGGTTTCTTCAAGAACATGGTTGGAGGATCAATTTACAAAATAATTTCTTGATTCCTCAGAGAAGGGTCACCTTTTTAGGTTTCCAGACAGATTCAGTGTCCATGACTCTTTCTCTGACAGACAAGAGATGAATTAAGTTAGTTTTAGCTTGTCTAAACCTTCAGTCTCTATTATTCCCTTCAGTGGCTATGTGCATGGAAGTTTTAGGTCTCATGACTGCAGCATCGGACTCGATGCCCTTTGCTCGTTTTCATACAAGGCCTCTACAGCTTTGCATGTGGCACCAATGGTGCAGGGATTATACTCAGATATCACAACTGATATACTTAAATCCCAACACTCAACTCTCTCTGACTTGGTGGTTAGACCATCACCTTATTGTTCAAGGGGCCTCATTTGTTCGTCCCACCTGGACTGTGATCACAACAGATGCAAGTCTCACAGGTTGGGGAGCTGTCAGGGGGTCTCTGACAGCACAAGGGGTTTGGTATCTTCAAGAGGCGAGGTTGCCAATCAATATTTTAGAACTCCGTGCTATTTTCAGAGCTCTTCAGGCATGGCCTCTATTGAAGAGAGAACTTTACATTCATTTTCAAACAGACAATATCACAACAGTGAAATATGTCAATCATCAAGGAGGGACTCACAGTCCTTCAGCAATGAAGGAATTATCTTGGATAGTTTCTTGTGGGAATCCAACTCTTGTCAAATTTCTGCGATTCATATCCCAGGTGTAGACAATTGGGAAGCAGATTATCTCAGGCGTCAGACATTAAAGCCGGGTGAGTGGTCTCTCCATCCAGATATGTTTTTTTCATCTTGTGCAGATGTGGGGTTTTCCAGAAATAGATCTGATGGCCTCCCGTCTAAACAAGAAGCTTTCTAGATACCTTTCGAGGTCCAGGGATCCTCAGGCGGAGATGGTGGATGTCTTAGCAGTTCCTTGGTTTTACCAACCTGCTTATATTTTTCCGCCTCTGGTTCTTCTTCCAAGGGTGATCTCAAAGATCATAGTGGAACAATCTCATGTGTTTCTGATAGCACCAGCATGGCCTCACAGGTTTTGGTATGCGGATCTTGTCCGGATGTCCAGTTGCCAGTCTTGGCCATTTCCTTTAAGGCCAGACCTTCGGTCTCAAGGGCCGTTTTTCCATCAGGATCTCAAATCTCTAAATTTGAGGGCATGGAAATTGGACGCTTAGTGCTTAGTCATAGAGGTTTCTCTGACTCAGTGATTAGCACTATAATACAGGCTCATAAATCTGTTTCAAGGAAGATTTATCATCGGGTTTGAAAAACCTATATTTCATGGTGTTCCACTCATGATTATTCTTGGCATTCTTTCAGAATTCCTAGGATTTTACAGTTTATTCAGGATGGTTTGGATAAAGGGTTGTCTGAAAATACTTTGAAAGGACAAATCTCTGCTCTTTCTGTCTTATTTCATAGAAAGATTGCTAAGCTTCCTGATATTCACTGTTTTGTTCAGGCTTTGATTTATATCCAACCTGTTATTTAATCTATTTCTCCTCCTTGGAGTCTCAATTTAGTATTGAAGATTTTACAGGCTACTCCTTTTGAGCCTATGCATTCTCTGGATATTAAATTACTTTCTTGAAAAGTGTTATTTCTTTTGGCTATCTCTTCTGCTAGAAGAGTTTCCGAATTGTCTGCTCTCTCTTGTGAGTCTCCTTATCTGATTTTCCATCAAGATAAAGCTGTTTTGCAGACTTCGTTTAAATTTTTGCCTAAAGTTGTGAATTCTAACAACATCAATAGGGAAATTGTTGTTCGTTCCTTGTGTCCTAATCCTAAGAATACTCTTGAAAGGTCTTTACATTCTTTGGATGTGGTAAGAGCTTTGAAATATTATGTTGAGGCTACTAAAGATTTCAGAAAGACTTCTAGTCTATTTATTATTTTTTCTGGTTCCAGGAAAGGTCAGAAAGCCTTTGGCATCTTGGTTGAAACTTTTGATTCACAAAGCTTATTTGGAGGCGGAGCAGTCTCCGCCTCAGAGAATTACAGCTCATTCTACTAGATTAGTTGCCACTTCTTGGGCTTTTACGAATTAAGCTTCAGTTGATCAAATTTGCAAAGCAGCAACTTGGTCTTTGCATACTTTTACTAAATTTTACCATTTTGATGTGTTTGCTTCTTCGGAAGCAGCCTTTAGTAGAAAGGTTCTTCAGGCAGTTGTCTCAGTTTGATTCTAGTGCCTTTGATTTGCTTATTTTTGAATTTTTTTTGAAAATAATTATTTTTTGGGATTTAATTTGTCAGCGGATTTAGCTGTTATTATTTTATCCCTCCCTCTCTAGTTACTCGTGGATTTCCACATCTTGGATATTATATCCCATAAGTCACTAGTTCATGGACTCTTGCCACTATCATAAAAGAAAACATAATTTATGTAAGAACTTACCTGATAAATTCATTTCTTTCATAGTGGCAAGAGTCCATGACACCCACCCTATTTTTTGTGGTTTTGATTTTTTTGTATAAAGCACTTTATTTTTTCCAGTTCCTCTTTTTATACACTTTTTACTCATTTTTATACACCTTACTTCTTGGCTTCACGTTAAACTAAGGTATATGTGAGGTGGGAGGTGTATTTATAGGCATATTGAGGTTTAGAAAACTTTGCCCCCTCCTAGTAGGAATGTATATCCCATACGTCACTAGCTCATGGACTCTTGCCACTATGAAATAAATGAATTTATCAGGTAAGTTCTTACATAAATTATGTTTTTTTTTAAAGTGGCAATATGGTAACCTTACACTACTATGTTTATTTTTCAAATTGCATGATAACACAGCTACATTTTTTATAACATAAAAAGGTAAGTAGTTTGAAATTACATGTCCTATCTGCATCATTAAAGGTACAGTCAAATTTTAAACAAATTTAAAATTTAATTTTAGCACCAATTTTGCTTTGTTATTTTGGTATTCTTAGTCGAAAGCTAAACCTAAGAGGATCATATGCTAATTTGTTAGACCTTGAAGGCCACCTCTAATCTGAAAGGATTTTGATAGTTCTTCATCACTAGAGTGCGTTAGTTGATGTGTTTCATATTGATAACATTGAGCTCATGCATGTAAAGCTCATAGGAGTGAGCACTGATTCGCTAAAATGCAAGTCTGACAAAAGAATTGAAAAAAGGGGACAGTTTTCAGAGGCCTAGATACAAGGAAATTACAGAGGTAAAACGTGTATTATTATAAATAAGTAATAACTACCTATTTAAACAACAAAAATTATGGTGTTGACTGTCCCTTTAATTAAAAACACTGCATACCTTTCTCTCATTTTAATTGCTCTGTTGCTGCCATCATTGAAGAACCGAACATCATATGCATAGAATTCTTGGAGTAGCTCCCTGTTTGCAAGATCGACAGTCACATACTGTTCCAAAGTTATGCACGGAGATTCCTCAGAAAGATTCACAAAACTTCTCTGAACTTCATGGCCTACATGAGTTGGCATCGGCTTACAATTTCCACACTTACACCATTCTGTGTTATCCACCCTATAATTTTGTGACTGTATTGTTCTCTCTGATCAGTAGCATTTAACTCATCTAAAATATTTTCTGCAGGAATTGTTCTCCTTGGATCTGTTATGTGAGACATATCAACCACATAATTTTCATGTTGTGCACGCCTTCTCTTATTCATTTATTTTCTCTTTAGTGCAAGGGTTACAAAAATATATATATTAATTATTATTAAATTATATTATATTTTTGTTTTGAGTGGCAGTAAAGTGAGAAATAAACTTTTTATGATTCACATAGGGCATGTATTTTTTATAAACTTTTCAATTTTATTTTATCTCCAACATTTGCATTACCATATTATCTTTGTATTCTTAGTTCAAAGGTAAAAATAGGTAAGAAATATGACCAATTTTTTTTTACCTTAACGGACAACTGTAATATGAAAGATTTTTGACAATATTTTTTTTTAAAAAAGAGGGTGTTTATGTGTGTGATATAGAGAAATCTGTGCACACCCACGTTGTTACCTATGAATAAGCAATGATTGTCTAAAATACAAGTGTGTCAAACGAACTGAGATAAGAGGGCAGTTTGCAGAGGCTTAGATACAAGCTAATCTCAGAGGTATAAAAGTGTAATAATATAACAGTGCTGGTTATACAAAAATATGGAATGGGTCATATAGTGTTTATCTTATAAAAAAATAAAAATTCCTGAGAAGACCGTCACTTTCATCAAATACAATAGTTTATTTATATAATGGGGCCTATTTATCAAAGGTCTTGCGGACCTGATCCGACAGTACGGATCAGGTCCGCAAGACCTCGCTGAATGCGGAGAGCAATACGCTCTCCGTATTCAGCATTGCACCAGCAGCTCACAAGAGCTGCTGGTGCAACGCCGCCCCCTGCCGCCAGCAGGAGGATGTCAATCAACCCGATCATACTTGATCGGGTTGAATTGTGGCGATCTCTGGACAGGGTTATGGAGCAGCGGTCTTTATAACTGGTGTTTCTCGCCAGAAACATGGGCCCACAAGCTCCGTTCAGAGCTTGATAAATGGGCCCCAATGTCTCACCATCCTTTCTATTTCTTCGGAATCTAAATTGTAAATAGTACGACACGCAATATTTTCTCCGAAAGACATTCTGTCTATAATAAAATTGTATCACATTAGTATGTTATAGCATGTATATTGTTTTATGTACATAGACACAAAATCATTAGGATACATATATAAATGTATAGATCTGTTTTAGAGCATACACTAACTCTAACACACTTCAAAATTGATAACTATAATAAAAACAACACTAAAATAAAATAAATATTTTTCATTATGTACAATAAATTAGACATCCAAATACAAAAAATGTATATATATTATTTGTGCACATACATAAACTCACAAAAAAATAAAGATAAATATACATTGTGTGTACATAAAAAACAACTACACACAAAGAAATAAACACATACAGATATATACAGTATCACACAAAAGTGAGTATACCCATCACATTTTTGTAAATATTATATTATATCTTTTAATGTGACAACACTGAAGAAATGACACTTTGCTACAATTTAAAGTAGTGAGTGTACATCCTGTATAACAGTGTAAATTTGCTGTCCCCTCAAAATAACTCAACACACAGCCTTTAATATCTAAACCGTTGGCAACAATAGTGAGTACACCCCTAACTGGAAATGTCCAAATTGGGCCCAATTAGCCATTTTACCTCCCCGGTGTCATGTGACTCGTTAGCGGTACAAAGTCTCAGGTGTGAATGGGAAGATGGTGTGTTAAATTTGATGTTATCGCTCTCACACTCTCTCATACTGGTCACTGAAAGTTCAACATGGCACCTCATGGTAAAGAACTCATTAAAGATCTGAAAAAAAGAATTGTTGCTCTACATAAAGATGGCCTAGGCTATAAGAAGATTGCCAAAACCCTGAAACTGAGCTGCAGCATGATGGGCAAGACCATACAGCGGTTTCACAGGACAGGTTCCACTCAGAACAGGCCTCGCCATGGTCGACCAAAGAAGTTGAGTGCACATGCTCAGTGTCATAACCAGAGGTTGCCTTTGGGTAATAGACATATGAGTGCTGCCAGCATTGCTGCAGAGGTTGAAGGGGTGGGGGGGTCAGCCATATGCCGCACACTGCATCAAATTGGTCTGCATGGCTGTCGTCCCAGAAGGAAGCCTCTTCTTAAGATGATGCTCAAGAAAGCCTGCAAACAGTTTGCTGAAGACAAGCAGACTAAGGACATGGATTACTGGAGCCATGTCCTGTGGTCCGATGAGACCAAGATAAGCTTATTTGGTTCAGATTGTGTCAAGCATGTGTGGCGGCAACCAGGTGAGGAGTACAAAGACAAGTGTGTCTTGCCTACAATCAAGCATGGTGGTGGGACTGTCATGGTCTAGGCCTGCATGAGTTCTGCCGGCACAGGGGAGCTACAGTTCATTGAGGAAACCATGAATGCCAACATGTACTGTGACATACTGAAGCAGAGCATGATTCCCTCCCTTTGGAGACTGGGCCACAGGGCAGTATTCCAACATGATAACAACCCAAAACACAACTCCAAGATGACCACTGCCTTGCTAAAGATGCTAAGGGATAAAGGTGGTGGACTGGCCAAGCATGTCTCCAGACCTAAACCCTATTGAGCATCTGTTGGGCATCCTTAAATGGAAGGTGGGGGAGCTGAAGAGTTCTTTGCCAGAAACACGGGCCCACAAGCTCCGTTCAGAGCTTGATAAATGGGCCCCAATGTCTCACCATCCTTTCTATTTCTTCGGAATCTAAATTGTAAATAGTACGACACACAATATTTTCTCCGAAAGGAAGGAAGCCTCTTCTTAAGATGATGCACAAGAAAGCCTGCAAACAGTTTGCTGAAGATAAGCAGACTAAGGACATGGATTACTGGAGCCATGTCCTGTGGTCCGATGAGACCAAGATAAACTTATTTGGTTCAGATTGTGTCAAGCATGTGTGGCGGCAACCAGGTGAGGAGTACAAAGACAAGTGTGTCTTGCCTACAATCAAGCATGGTGGTGGGACTGTCATGGTCTAGGCCTGCATGAGTTCTGCCGGCACAGGGGAGCTACAGTTCATTGAGGGAACCATGAATGCCAACATGTACTGTGACATACTGAAGCAGAGCATGATTCCCTCCCTTTGGAGACTGGGCCACAGGGCAGTATTCCAACATGATAACAACCCAAAACACAACTCCAAGACGACCACTGCCTTGCTAAAGATGCTAAGGGATAAAGGTGGTGGACTGGCCAAGCATGTCTCCAGACCTAAACCCTATTGAGCATCTGTTGGGCATCCAATGGAAGGTGGGGGAGCTGAAGAGTTCTTTGCCAGAAACACGGGCCCACAAGCTCCGTTCAGAGCTTGATAAATGGGAAGGTGGGGGAGCTGAAGGTCTCTAACATCCACCAGCTCTGTGATGTCGGCATGGAGGAGTGGAAGAGAACTCGAGTGGCAACCTGTGAAGCTCTGGTGAACTCCATGCCCAAGAGGCTTAAGGCAGTGCTGGAAAATAATGGTGGCCACACAAAATATTGACACTTTGGGCCCAATTTGGACATTTCCACTTAGGGGAGTACTCACTTTTGTTGCCAACGGTTTAGACATTAATGGCTGTGTGTTGAGTTATTTTGAGGGGACAGCAAATTTACACTGTTATACAGGCTGTACACTCACTACTTTGCATTGTAGCAAAGTGTCATTTCTTCAGTGTTGTCACATGAAAAGATATAACAAGTATTTACAAAATAGTGAGGGGTGTACTCACTTTTGTGAGATACTTGAATATATAAACATTTGAAATGTGTGTGTGAGTTAGTGTATGTACACAGACATATATATATATATATATATATATATATATATATATATATATATATATATATCTTGCTTTCTCTCTCTCTCTTTTAGGATTTTTTAATTTTATATTTGTGTTAATTAATAAATCACAAAGAGGAAGTCAAGGAATCAATTGTGCTGTGCATGTTGATGGATAATAGGATGTGTAAAAAGTACATTTTGAAAGTGCAATAATTATATTTTTAAATATATGTGTGTATATAACCCTCTTGGGCATGGATTTTTATTTATTTATAAAATATTTTTTTTTTTACATTAAATGAAGTAAAGAAATTAAGAATACTTAATGGAAGAACATAAATCTATTTATTATCAAGGATTTAAAATACTATTAGAATATATATCAAGTAGCTCATCTCATCATTACGAAAAAAATAAATATATACTAAGTAGATTATAAATCATATATTGAAATTATATTATAATTATGTTAAAACTGCAATCGAATTGTAAAAGATCTATACATATGCCAATGACAATTATCTATAATAATTCTTATAACGTTCTCTAAAAAATATACTACGGCAAAAACAATTGCGGAGAATAAAGTTCAGCTTTTTTGGTTCCTTTGTAATCGTGCATGTGTTAAACACAGTGAACGAATTTTAAGAATCAGACCGAGGATTCTATTCTGATTGGCGGATGGGTTGAAAGAGAAAATAAATACCTAACCGTGGGGGGAGTTTGGCGGCCATATCTAGAGGAGAATAACGGATGTCTTTTAAAGGATTACTACTACAACGATAGAGGTATTAGAGAATGGATGCAGATCTTCGTTTGCGGGTGAAAGGTATGGAATCAAGTTGTCTCTTTAACCTATGTTGTTTAATGGACTCTATTAATATTTTTTCCTATTAAGGATAGCCTTGTTGGTTAGTATTCAACTGCTAGTGCTGGATATCCCTTTAATGTCTGTGACAACATATTGTCAGATATTAAATAAAAAAAAAAAAAAGGGTTTTAGTGATCTTAGGGCCCTAAGATGATTATTTAATCTTTCTCTTGTTGAGGAAAATTTATCTTATGCCCGTGACATCTTGTATGGTCCTAGGTCATATGTATTGGTATCTATTTGGACTGTAGTAGTCTGATGGTTGGCTTAGCTGACTAGCACTGCTACAGCTCTTGCACCTTGAATGTGTGTTTGCATTCTTTCTTCTTATTTTTGTTAGATAGGATTCCATGATATTTTTCATATGATAAGGTATTATGCCTAGGACTGTAGCATCTTGTCCTATTTCTTCTTTTTTACTCAGTAGCTTGCATTTTTCTTCAGAGAATTGTTTCTGCAAATAGTCTTTGTGGTTTAATCACATATGTGATTAATCCAAGAAGGGTAATCTTTAGATCTGAAATACCTCAATAAATTTCTAAGGGTTTTCCTTCTAACTGTAGTCTGCAAGGGAGATGTAGCTTAGCGATTAGCTTCTCTACTCCCGATACAGAGTTTGTGGATTTGAACCCAGGAAGCTCCTGCTCCCTCATCTGGCATGTGCTTCTTATGGAGTCCTTCCTTCCGTTCTGGCCAGGGCTTCCCAAGTTTTTTCTACAGTTCTACTGCTCTTTTAGTGCACAGATTCTTTTGTGTTACTAATCAGAGAGAGCGTTTACTCAGTGACCAGGTCTCTAAGAATTGCGGTGGCGCCATGCCTGGACGATATCTTGGTTCTGGCGCCATCTCTTTATCAACTATTACCAGATCTCATGGTAGGTGTTCCATGATGGCTTAGTGGTAAGCTTTACTGCCTTCAAAGCTGAAGGTTAAGAGTTCAATTCCTGCTGTGGCTGTGTTCCTCAATGCTTGTGTTACAAATATCATTGCCTAAATCATGATTTGCAGGCTACTGAATTTGCGATTACTATTCTTAATCTGAGATCTATATGGTACTCTTAGACTATGGATCAGAGTCCACTCTGACTCCTCTCAGGGTTTAGTCCTTTGAATTCTGTCAAGAGACCATTACTATCCTGATGGCTTTGTAAGGTCCATATGTCTCAAGGTATTTGCCTTTTGAAACCATTTTGAGAGTTTGTGTCTTTGGATGTTAGCCTTTTGGCTGGGGAGCTCTTTAGGGTCCATTTAAGTGGAATCCTGTTCTTGGATGGCGTTCGTCCTCCCTATAAATTATTTATAATTGGATTCAATATCAATACTCTGATAGCGTGGCTCATCTGAATCAGTCCGGTTTATCAGATTTCAGCAGTTTTTGTCTCTTCAGTGGCTTCTTCCGCAGGGAGGAACTAGTTGGGCGAAGTCTCTCTTCGGTTTATTTCCTATTTTTCTCCTACCAGGTGTGAACATTTGGGAAGCAGAGTACCTGAACAAGAAATTTTGTTCTAGGCAGTGGTAATCTTATCTCTAAGGTGGGGATTCTGGACTTGGACCTGATGGCATCTCGTCTAAACGCCAAACTTCTCAGGTATGAATCTGGTCAGGTGATCCACAAGCAGATCTGGTGGACGCTCTAGCGGTTCCATGGGATTTTTTTTCTGGTTCTTTCGTTTGCTCTTCTTTCTCAGGTAATAGTCTGTATCAAACAGAAGCATATTTAGGTGGAACTAAGGGTTCCAGTTTGACCTTGCAGGATTCAGTTTGCGGGCCTGGTGAAGATGTGGAAGTACCTTTATTCTTTAGGGTCTTTTTCTCCTCCAATCTAGTTTCTTTGAAGCTGATTGCATGGATTTTGATTGTCTAGTCTTTTCTAGACAAGGTTTTTCTGTAAGGGGTTATGGACAACCTGATCCAGGTGCGCAGGCCATTTACTCGCAATATTTACCATTTCTTTTCTGGTGCGAATCTCTGGATTTTTCTTGGTATTAAGTGAGAGTTTCCTGTATTTTGTCTCTTCTCCAGGTGGGTCTGGAGAAGGGTTTGTCAGTCAGTTCCCCATAGGGGCAGTTTTCTGCTCTTCTGTTCTGCTTCACAAGCGCTTATCTGACGTTCCAGTTGTTAAGTTCTTTGTCCAGGCTCTGGTCAGCTCATGCGTTCTCTCCTGTTGCTCCGCCTAGGAGTCTTCTCCTTGTTCACCGGGTTTTACAGCAGGTTCTGTTTGAACCTACACATTCTTTTGCTTTTGTTAACTTTCCTTCTGTTCTTAGAGTCTCTGAACTATCGGCTCTACAGTGTGATCCGCTTTTTCTAATTTTTCATGCGGATAGGGAGGTTCTTTGTACCAATTTGGGATTTCTTCCTAAGGTAGTTTTGGACCACAATATCATTAGGATTTTGTTGTTCCTTCTTGTGCCCCAATCCTTCTTCTCAGTAAGATTGTTTGCTACTCCACTTGGATGTAGTGAGTGCTCTAACTCCCTATCTATAAGCTCCTAAGAATTTTTGTCAATTCTCTGCCTTTTTTGTAGTGTTTGCTGGCAGACGTAAGGCCAGAGAGCCGCATCAACTTATTTTTTCCTTTTGATTGAGGAGAGTAATTTGGTTGACTTATGAGTCAGCTGGACAATAGTCTCCTGAGAGGATTAGGGCTCATTCAGCTTTGGCTGTTTCTTCTTCCTGGGCCTTTAAAAATGAGGCTTTGGGGCAGCATTCTTGCAGGGTGACGTCTTGGTCCCCGCTACTTACGTTTTTAAAATTCTTGAACATTCATTGTTTTTGCCTCTGCTAAGGCTTCCTTTGGGAGAGAGGTTCTTCAAGCGGGGTGCCCTCAGTTTAGGTCCGCCTGTCTTGTTCTCCCTCCCTTTCCATTCTGTGTCCTCTAGCTTGGGTATTGGTTCCCACTAGTAATTAGAATGGATTCACGGACTCTCCATGCCATTGGAAAGAAAATAATTTATCAGGTTAAAGCTTTGCTGGGGTGTTCTTTGCCTCCTCCTGGTGGCCAGGAGTTGAATTCTTACTAGTAATTAGAATGGATTTGTGGACTCTCCATGCCAGGAAAGAAAACAATTTATCAGGTAAGCATACATTTTGTTTTTAGGTGTTGTTCTGCATTATAATGCTCAAAATAAATGTGATTTCTCCATGCTGGTGAGTTTTGATAGTCAGGATCTTAAAAAAGAATTTACTGTCTCTTTAATGAAAATACTACTTTTCATACAGTGGATAAAGGATCCTTCGCTATCTATGATTACAATCACAAGAGCCAAAATGTGTCAGTTCTGTTTAATTTACCGCTTTTACTCCCGACATGCTGTCATTATAAAGATTTGGCTTTGAACCTTCACTATCTACTATACATAAATGTGCATTTCCTGCTAGTTTCAGTATCTATTTAAACTTAATGGGATATGACCCCAATGTTTTTTCTTTCATGATTCAGATAGCAAATTTAATTTTAAATATTTTACTAATTCGCCTCTATTAGCAAACTTTTTTCATTCTTATGACAAGATTTAGAGTTTTGCGTTAGCCGTCAAAACCAGCGTTAGGGGCTCCTAACGCTGGTTTTGGGCTACCGCTGGTATTTAGAGTCGTGTAGGTAAAGGTCTAACGCTCACTTTCCAGCCACGACTTTTCCATACCGCAGATCCCCCTACGCCATTTGCGTATCCTATCTTTTCAATGGGATCTTTCTAACGCCGGTATTTAGAGTCTTGTCTGAAGTGAGCATTAGAGCTCTAAAGACAAAACTCTAGCCGCAGAGAAAAGCCAGGAGTTAAGAGCTTTCTGGGCTAACGCCGGTTCATAAAGCTCTTAACTACTGTGCTCTAAAGTACACTAACACCCATAAACTACCTATGGACCCCTAAACCGAGGCCCCCCCACATCACCGCCACTCTAATACATTTTTTTAACCCCTAATCTGCCGACCGCACACCGCCGCAACCTACATTATCCCTATGTACCCCTAATCTGCTGCCCCTAACACCGCCGACCCCTATATTATATTTATTAACTCCTAATCTGCCGCCCCCAACGTCGCCGCCACCTATCTACAATTATTAACCCCTAATCTGCCGACCGGACCTCACCGCTACTATAATAAAGTTATTAACCCCTAATCTGCCTCACTCCCGCCTCAATAACCCTATAATAAATAGTATTAACCCCTAATCTGCCCTCCCTAACATCGCTGACACCTAACTTCAAGTATTAACCCCTAATCTGCCGACCGGACCTCACCGCTACTCTAATAAATTTATTAACCCCTAAAGCTAAGTCTAACCCTAACACTAACACCCCCCTAAGTTAAATATAATTTTTATCTAACAAAATAAATTAACTCTTATTAAATAAATTATTCCTATTTAAAGCTAAATACTTACCTGTAAAATAAACCCTAATATAGCTACAATATAAATTATAATTATTTTACAGGCAACTTTGTATTTATTTTAACCAGGTACAATAGCTATTAAATAGTTAATAACTATTTAATAGCTACCTAGTTAAAATAATTACAAAATTACCTGTAAAATAAATCCTAACCTAAGTTACAATTAAACCTAACACTACACTATCAATAAATTAATTAAATAAAATACCTACAATTATCTACAATTAAACCTAACACTACACTATCAATAAAGTACAAAAAATAAAAAAAGAACTAAGTTACAAAAAATAAAAAAATAATTTACAAACATTATAAAAATATTACAACAATTTTAAGCTAATTACACCTACTCTAAGCCCCCTAAAAAAATAACAAAGCCCCCCAAAATAAAAAAATGCCCTACCCTATTCTAAAATAAAAATAGAAAAGCTCTTTTACCTTACAACCCACCACCCACATACCCCTAATCTAACCCAAACCCCCCTTAAATAAACCTAACACTAAGCCCCTGAAGATCATCCTACCTTATCTTCACGACGCCGGGTATCACCGATCTGTCCAGAGGAGGCTCCGAAATCTTCATCCAAGCCCAAGCGGGGGCTGAAGAGGTCCATCATCGGGCTGAAGTCTTGATCCAAGCGGGCGCTGAAGAGGTCCATCATCGGGCTGAAGTCTTGATTCAAGCGGGTGCTGAAGAGGTCCATCATCGGGCTGAAGTCTTCTATCAAGCGGCATCTTCAATCTTCTTTCTTCCGGATCCATCTTCATCCCGCCGACGCGGAACATCCATCCTGGTCGACGACTTCCCGACGAATGACGGTTCCTTTAGGGACGTCATCCAAGATGGCGTCCCTCGAATTCCGATTGGCTGATAGGATTCTATCAGCCAATCGGAATTAAGGTAGGAAAATTCTGATTGGCTGATGGAATCAGCCAATCAGATTCAAGTTCAATCCGATTGGCTGATTAGATCAGCCAATCGGATTGAATCTGATTGGCTGATTCCATCAGCCAATCAGAATTTTCCTATCTTAATTCCGATTGGCTGATAGAATCCTATCAGCCAATCGGAATTCGAGGGACGCCATCTTGGATGACGTCCCTTAAAGGAACCGTCATTCGTCGGGAAGTCGTCGGCCAGGATGGATGTTCCGCATCGGCGGGATGAAGATGGATCCGGAAGAAAGAAGATTGAAGATGCCGCTTGATAGAAGACTTCAGCCCGATGATAGACCTCTTCAGCGCCCGCTTGGATCAAGACTTCAGCCCGATGATGGACCTCTTCATCGCCTGCTTGGATCAAGACTTCAGCCCGATGATGGACCTCTTCAGCGCCCGCTTGGATCAAGACTTCAGCCCGATAATGGACCTCTTCAGCCCCCGCTTGGGCTTGGATGAAGATTTTGGAGCCTCCTCTGGACGGATCGGTGATACCCGGCGTGGTGAAGATAAGGTAGGATGATCTTCAGGGGCTTAGTGTTAGGTTTATTTAAGGGGGGTTTGGGTTAGATTAGGGGTATGTGGGTGGTGGGTTGTAATGTTGGGGGGGTATTGTATGTTTTTTTTTAAGGCAAAAGAGCTGTTTTCTTTGGGGCATGCCCCGCAAAAGGCCCTTTTAAGGGCTGGTAAGGTAAAAGAGCTTTTCTATTTTTATTTTAGAATAGGGTAGGGCATTTTTTTTATTTTGGGGGGCTTTGTTATTTTATTAGGGGGCTTAGAGTAGGTGTAATTAGCTTAAAATTGTTGTAATATTTTTATAATGTTTGTAAATTATTTTTTTATTTTTTGTAACAGTTCTTTTTTTATTTTTTGTACTTTAGTTAGTTTATTTAACTGTATTTATTTGTAGGTATTTTATGTAATTAATTTATTGATAGTGTAGTGTTAGGTTTAATTGTAACTTAGGTTAGGATTTATTTTACAGGTAATTTTGTAATTATTTTAACTAGGTAGCTATTAAATAGTTATTAACTATTTAATAGCTATTGTACCTGGTTAAAATAAATACAAAGTTGCCTGTAAAATAAATATTAATCCTAAAATAGCTACAATATAATTATAATTTATATTGTAGCTATATTAGGGTTTATTTTACAGGTAAGTATTTAGCTTTAAATAGGAATAATTTATTTAATAAGAGTTAATTTATTTTGTTAGATAAAAATTATATTTAACTTAGGGGGGTGTTAGTGTTAGGGTTAGACTTAGCTTTAGGGGTTAATAAATTTATTAGAGTAGCGGTGAGGTCCGGTCGGCAGATTAGGGGTTAATACTTGAAGTTAGGTGTCAGCGATGTTAGGGAGGGCAGATTAGGGGTTAATACTATTTATTATAGGGTTATTGAGGCGGATTAGGGGTTAATAACTTTATTATAGTAGTGGTGAGGTCCGGTCGGCAGATTAGGGGTTAATAATTGTAGGTAGGTGGCGGCGACGTTGGGGGCGGCAGATTAGGAGTTAATAAATATAATATAGGGGTCGGCGGTGTTAGGGGCACCAGATTAGGGGTACATAGGGATAATGTAGGTTGCGGCGGTGTACGGAGCGGCAGATTAGGGGTTAATAATAATATGCAGGGGTGAGCGATAGCGGGGGCGGCAGATTAGGGGTTAATAAGTGTAAGGTTAGGGGTGTTTAGACTCGGGGTTCATGTTAGGGTGTTAGGTGCAGACTTAGGAAGTGTTTCCCCATAGGAAACAATGTGGCTGCGTTAGGAGCTGAACGCTGCTTTTTTGTAGGGTTTTTTTCAGCTCAAATGGCCCCATTGTTTCCTATGGGGGAATCGTGCACGAGCACGTTTTTGAAGCTGGCCACGTCCGTAAGCACCGCTGGTATTGAGAGTTGCAGTGGCGGTAAATTATGCTCTACGCTCCCTTTTTGGAGCCTAACGCAGCTATTCTGTGAACTCTAAATACCAGCGGTATTTAAAAGGTGCAGGGGAAAAAAAGCATGCGTAGCTAACGCACCCCTTCTAACGCAAAACTCTAAATCTAGCCGTTAATCTTTTGTTGAAAAGCATGGACATAAGCTCAGGAGCATGCACATGTCTAGAGCACTATATGGCAGCAGTTTTGCTACAATGTTATGCTTTAGCAAGACCACTAGGTGGCTGCACTATTTCCTGCCATGTAGTGCTCCAGCATTTACCTAGGTATCTCTTCAACAAAGAATACCATAGGAACAAAGCAAATGTAATAATAGAAGTAAATTGGAAACTTTAGTAAAGAAAAATATCCCTTTAACCATCCTATAATATAAAAGGCCAAGTGTGTTTGTCCGAAGCTGTCATGCGCAGTAGACACACACCTGGCCTTTAGGATCCTGACAGCACTGCAGAGGTGGTGTGGCATGGCCGGCGGGAGTGCTGTGATGGGGCGTGGCCAGGTGGGGCACAGCGATGGGGGCGTGGATGGCCGGGAGTGGCTGTGGCTGCGAGAGAGAGCCAAAAAGCGAGAAGAGAGCCAAAGAGGGGGGAGGGAGAAAGCCAAAGAGAGGGGGCAGAGAGAGAGACAAAGAGAGGGGGAGAGAGAGAGAGAGAGAGAAAGAGCAAAAGGGAGGGGGAGAGAGAGCAAAATAGAGGGGAGAGCCAAAGAGAGGGGGAGAGAGAAAGCCAAAGAGGGGGGAAGGGAAAAATACAAAGAGAGCGGGGGAAAAAGCCAAAGAGAGGGGGAGAGAGAGCCAAAGAGAGGGGGAGAGAGAGCCAAAGAGAGTGGGAGAGAAAGCAAAAGAGGGGGGGGGGGAGAGAGAGCAAAAGAGAGGGGGGAGAGAGAGAGAGCAAAAGAGAGTGGGGGAGAGAAAGCAAAAGAGAGGGAGGAGAGAGAGCAAATGAGAGGGGGAGACAGAGAGCAAAAGAAAGGGGAGAGAGAGCAACAGAGAGGGGCAAGAGAGCAAAAGAGAAGGGAGAGAGAGCAAAAGAGAAGGGAGAGAGAGCAAAAGAGAGGAGGGAGAGAGCAAAAGAGAGGGGGGAGAGAGAGAGCACAAAAGAGAGGAGGAGAGAGAGAGCAAAAAAGAGGGGGGAGAGAGCGCAAAAGAGAGGGGAGAGAGAGCAAAATAGAAGGGAGAGAGAGCAAAAGAGAAGGGAGAGAGCACAAAAGAGAGGAGGAGAGAGAGAGCAAAAATGAGGGGGGAGAGAGCGCAAAAGAGAGGGGGAGAGAGAGAGCAAAAGAGAGGGGAGAGAGAGAGCAAAAGAGAGGGGAGAGAGAGAGCAAAAGAGGGAGGAGAGAGAGCAAAAGAGGGAGGAGAGAGAGCAAAAGAGAGGAGGGAGAGAGCAAAAGAGAGGGTGGACGGAGCAAAAGAGAGGGTGGAGAGAGAGAGAGCAAAAGAGAGAGAGCACAAAAGAGAGGGGAGAGAGAGCAAAAGAGAGGGGAGAGAGAGAGCAAAAGAGGGGAGAGAGAGAGCAAAAGAGAGGAGAGAGAGCAAAAGAGTGGGAGAGAGAGCAAAAGAAAGGGGGGGAGAGAGAGAAAAATAGAGTGGGAGAGAGAGAAAGAGCGAGAAAGCAAAAAGAGGGGGAGAGAGAGCAAAAGAGAGGGGAGAGAGAGAGAGCAAAAGAGAGGAGGAGAGAGAGAGCAAAAGAGAGGAGGAAAGAGAGAGCAAAAGAGGGGGAGAGAGAGCAAAAGAGAGGAGGGAGAGAGCAAAAGAGAGGGTGGAGAGAGCAAAAGAGAGGGTGGAGAGAGAGAGAGAGCAAAAGAGAGAGAGCACAAAAGAGGGGGGAGAGAGAGCAAAAGAGAGGGGAGAGAGAGAGCAAAAGAGGGGAGAGAGAGAGCAAAAGAGAGGGGAGAGAGAGAGCAAAAGAGAGGAGAGAGAGCAAAAGAGTGGGAGAGAGAGCAAAAGAAAGGGGGGGAGAGAGAGAAAAATAGAGTGGGAGAGAGAGAAAGAGCGAGAAAGCAAAAAGAGGGGGAGAGAGAGCAAAAGAGAGGGGAGAGAGAGAGCAAAAGAGAGGAGGAGAGAGAGAGCAAAAGAGAGGAGGAAAGAGAGAGCAAAAGAGGAGGAGAGAGAGCAAAAGAGAGGGGGAGAGAGCAAAAGAGAGGGAGGGGGAGAGAGCAAAAGAGAGGGAGAGAGAGAGAGCAAAAGAGAGGGGGAGAGAGAGAGCAAAAGAGAGTGGAGAGAGAGAGCAAATGAGAGGGGAGAGAGCAAAAGAGAGGGGAGAGATTGCAAAAGAGAGGGGAGAGAGAGAGCAAAAGAGAGGGGAGAGAGAGAGCAAAAGAGAGGGGAGAGAGAGAGCAAAAGAGAGGGGAGAGAGAGCAAAAGAGAGGGGAGAGAGAGCAAAAGAGGGGAGAGAGAGCAAAAGAGGGAGGAGAGAGAGCAAAAGAGAGGAGAGAGAGAGCAAAAGAGAGGAGGGAGAGAGCAAAAGAGAGAGAGCACAAAAGAGGGGGGAGAGAAAGCAAAAGAGAGGGGAGAGAGCGCAAAAGAGAGGGGAGAGAGAGCAAAATAGAGTGGGAGAGAGAGAGAGAGAGAGAAAGCAAAAAAAGAGGAGGAGAGAGAGCAAAAAGAGGAGGAGAGAGCAAAAAGAGATAAGGAGAGAGAGAGCGAAAGAGATGAGGAGAGAGAGAGCAAAAGAGAGGGGAGAGAGAGAGAGCAAAAGAGAGGGGGGAGAGAGAGAAAGCAAAATAGAGGGAGAGAGAGAGAGAGCAAAAGAGAGGAGGAGAGAGAGAGCGCAAAAGAGAGGAGGAGAGAGAGAGCAAAAAAGAGGGGGGAGAGAGAGAGCAAAAGAGAGGGGAGAGAGAGAGCAAAAAAGTGGGGGGAGAGAGAGAGCAAAAGAGAGGGGAGAGAGAGAGCAAAAGAGAGGGGAGAGAGAGAGCAAAAGAGAGGGGAGAGAGAGAGCAAAAGAGAGGGGAGAGAGAGCAAAAGAGAGGGGAGAGAGAGAGCAAAAAAGAGGGGGGAGAGAGAGAGGGGGAGAGAGAGAGAGAGATCAAAGGACAGGGGCAGAGAGAGCAAAAGAGTGGGAGAGAGAGCGCAAAAGAGAGGGGGAGGGAGAGATAGAAAGAGCAAAAGAGAGAGCAAAAGAGAGGGGGGAGAGAGAGAGAGCAAAAGAGAGGGGGAGAGAGAGAGTAAAAGAGAAGGGGAGAGAGAGAGCAAAAGAGAGGGGTGAGAGAGCAAAAGAGACGGGGGAGAGAAAGCAAAAGAGAGGGGGGAGAGAGAGAGCTCAAGGGGTGGGTCCGCTGTACTGCAAGAAATGGCCCGTGTGCATGGGCTTTAGGACTAGTTTTATATAAACAAATATTTTAATATTTATATTATGCACAAGTTACATTTCCAATATGATGTAACTACAGGTTTTCATACTATTAGTAAGATTATACTGGGGTACTAGTAACTGTACACATCTATAAGATTTATTTTGTATGGTACGCAGATAAGATGTTGATGAGTTTAAATAAAGTTTGTTTGTTTTTTTGTTCATACCAACAAATAGTCAATAGTTTTTGTTCCCATTATTTTAATCTGTTTGACTCACAAACCACAGTCATAATGTTAGCTTCACAGATTAGGTTTTTTCCTCTCAATAAAGACAGGAGTAATAATTTGTTTCATTTTGTTGCTCTCTCCATGTGTTTTGTTAATGCCTTTTTGAAAACAGCCACACCGAAGTCTACATCCTCTTTTGTAATGCACATAGGGGGTTTGATCCGAAACGTCTGTTGGAAGAAACAATAACAAAAAAACATGTCAACTCCAAACTATTCATGGATAAATTAAAATAATAATAAAATCAAACACATTCAGTCTTTACAGGATTTAATATTTATCATTCAATTCAACTGGTGAACAAAGCCCCCTGCTCCCCCAGGACCAATTGTGCAAGAGCAAAAGCCTGCCGATCACCTTAACGCCTCCTCTGCTTAAAGGGACAGTCTACACCATAGTTATCTTAAACTCTTAATTTAGATAAAGCTGCAAATATCCTCCTGCCCCCTTTCTATATCATGCAGCAGTAAAAGTAGAAAAAGTTATTTTAAAATGAATATTGTTTCTGGTCACTTTGAAATGGCTGCCAAGTAACGCTCACTGATGACATCATGATCTAGGCTGCATCTATACACTCTGCTGAATAGCATCGAAAGTCTGTTGAATCCAATTAGTGAGTCTTTTGTAATAAGGAAAGATTTGTAATATATATGCATTAGCAAAAATGCTTCTAATAAAAGCTACAGCTGTTTCAAAAGAGTATTTAAGTGTGCACCGTGCACCAGCATTTTAAACACAGGACTTGCTCAGAGAGCCTAATGTGCATGTACCATCTAGTAATGACTCAATTTAATTGCTGACATGATACAAGTCCCACTGATGATCTGAGCAGCTGCAATATTTACAATGTAGGTGCAGTGAGAATATCTAGCTCTGCTTCACATGCAGAGAAAAATGTTACCACTAAAACAGTAATAACTTTTACTAGAAACATTTTTGGAAATACGTGTATATTGCAAATATGTTTCTATTCAAAGATGTAATTAATCTATGTGCATTTAAATTTTGACCGGAATGTCCCTTTAAGATGATTAAGATATAAACTGTCCCTTTAATTAACAGAGCCCATAATGTTATGAAATGTCAGTGTGATACTTTTCATTGGTACATTTACTCATCTTATACAAATTTGCTTGAATTTTCAAATTTGATTAAACATATTTTGTGTAATTTACTTATATAAGCAAAAAGATAAATCTGCCCGATTCCAGGCCATCTTCTCTAATGAGTCCAATTTTCAGCTTTGCCCAACACCTGGTCATCTAATGCTTAGATGGAAACCAGGAGAGGCCTACAAGGCACAGTGTCTCGCACCCACTGTGAAATTTGGTGGAAGATCGATGATGAGTGCTGGGAGTGCTTTAGCAAGGATGGAATCGGGCAGATTTATCTTTGTGAAGGACGCATGAATCAAGCCACGTACATGTTTATCCTAGAAGAAAACTTGCTTCCTTGTGCTCTGACAATGTTTCCCAACTCTGAGGATTGTTTTTTTTCCAGCAGGACAATGCTCCATGCCCCAAAGCCAGATAAATCAAGTTGTGGATGGAGGACCACTAAATCAAGTCCCTATCATGGCCAGCCCAATCTACAGACCCTGAACCCCATTGAAAACCTCTGAAATGGGATCAAGAGGAAGATGTATGGTCTCAAGCCATCAAACAAACCTG
The DNA here is from genome assembly GCF_027579735.1 of Bombina bombina. Lineage (NCBI taxonomy): Eukaryota > Metazoa > Chordata > Amphibia > Anura > Bombinatoridae > Bombina > Bombina bombina. Next base: position 100,419,681 of record NC_069500.1, read on the forward strand.
AGCTGGTTGAATTGTTGAGCCAGGGGGTATTCCATCAAAAATTAATTTCTGAACTCTTACTAAGATAAAATATCTTACTAAGATATTATTAAGATAAAATATCTGTAACTTGTTTTCTTTGCATAGTTCACGGTCTAAAAAACACTGCATCTTTTTGGTTATTTTGGCCAGTTGCCATTTTCTGCAAATAAATGCTCTAATTGACAATACTTATTTTGAATTTGGGAGAAATGTTCTCAGTAGTTTATAGGATAATGTGTTAAAATTTGTGCTGTTTTTCGAATGTTGCGAAACATTCGCCCATCCCTATGTGAGAGCAAGTTAGTAACCACTGAGTTACTGATCAGCTGATTGCTTCACCTGTGCACTGATTCATCTATAATGAAAACCTGGCCTGTTGGGGGTACTTGAGGACCATTGTTGAGAAACACTGCACTAAAGCACCAGCTCATCGGAAATTGATTACCTGGAGAATAAAGCACACATACTCTGCTCACTGACACCCACACACACTCTGCTCACATACACACTCACACAATTCTGTGGCACAGTGCCAGTTACTAAGCAATTAGAATGATACACAATCTCTTCTCTACTCACTACTGTATTGTAAAAATAGAAATAATTTACCATACAAGTTTTACACAAAGAACAAGTTATCAATACTGCCAACCAGTGACGTGCAGTGACGTCAGAGGCTGGTGAGGCAGTGGCTTGGATACGCCTTCATTCTTTAGATATCCTTTGTTGAAGAAATAGCAATGCACATGGGTGAGCCAATCACATGAGGTATCTATGTGCAGCCACCAATCAGCAGCTACTGAGCATATTTATATATGATTTTCAACAAAGGATATCAAAAGAATGAAGACAATTAGATATTAGATGTAAATTGGAAAGTTATTTAAATTGCATGTTCTTTCTAAATCATGAAAGAAAACATATGGGTTTCATGTCCCTTTAAATGGTGTCTTGGAAAACTGGTCAACTTAGTAAACATCTGATTTTAGTCTAAAGGATTGTAACAGAAACACTTGCCAGATAACAAAATGCTTGCTCTGATTATGAGATCTAGAAATCCATGCCCATTAAAATATATGTTTAAAACATACTTTTTACTTTAATGCTGCAAATTATGCTTATAGATTCTTTCATTATTCAGTAAATATAAAAATGTCTTGATCCAGTGGCGGCTGGTGAAATTTAAAGATGGTGGGGCGCTTGACCCCACCCCTTTAAATAAAGCCACACCATCAGATGGCACCACTAATTCATTAATTAAATAAATAAAAGGTAGACAGAAACACATACACAGAGGGTTAGAGAAAGAGAGAGAAAGAGAAAGACACACACAGAGGGTTAGAGAGAGAGAGAGAGAAACACACATGCAGAGGGTTAGAGAGAGAGAGAAAGAAAGAGAGACATACAGAGGGTTTGAGAGAGAGAGAGAGAGACACACAGAGGGTTAGAGAGAGAGAGAAAAAAAGAGAGAGAGACACACACAGAGGGTTAGAGGGAGAGAGGGAGAGAGACACACACAGAGGGTTAGAGAGAGAGAGAGAGAGAGAAAAAGAGAGATAGAGAGACACACACAGAGGGTTAGAGAGAGAGAGAAAGAGAGAGAGACACACACAGAGGGTTAAAGAGAGAGAGAGACACACACACACAGCGGGTTAGAGAGAGAGAGAAAGAGAGAGAGAGACACACACAATCACACACAGAGTGTTAGAGAAAGAGAGAGAGACACAATCAAATGCAGAGGGTTAGACAGACACATAAGGGATGAGAGAGTCAGAGGGGGAGGAAGAGAGACAGAGAGACCATGGGGAGAACAACACATTAGGAGAGAGATGGATGGATAGATATAGATAGATAGATAGATAGATAGAGAGACACACACACACACACACAAGGGGGGAGGGAGAGAGACCACTGCATTTTTAAGTAATAAAACAGCAGAGCTACAGAGAGTTCAGAAAGTGAAGGCAAGCTGTTAAAGGGACTGTAAAGTCAAAGTTAAACTTTTATGATTCAGATAGAGCATGCAATTTTAAACAACTTTTCAATTTTGTTCTCAAATTTGCTTTGTTCTTTTGGTATCTTTTATCAAAGAGTAAAACTAGGTAAGCTCATAAGAGCTCAGGAGTGTGCACGTGTCTTTAGTACTGTACGACAGCAGTGTTTTGTGACATTGAAAAACAAAGTTAGAAATATTGTTGCAAAACACTGCTATCATAAAAGTACTAAAGACATGTGCACACTCCTGAGCTCTCATGAGCCTACCTAATTTTACTCTTCAATAAAAGATACCAAGAGAACAAAGCAAATTTGCTAATGGTAGTAAATTGGAAGTTGTTCAAAATTGCATGTTCTATCTGAATCATGGAAGTTTAATTTGGACTTTACTGTCCCTTTAAGTTGGTGGGTGTAAAGGTTGAGGAAACAAAATACAAAAACGACCCTGCTGTAAAAGAGTAAAAAAACACTAAACCACATTCATTAAATTATAATTTTCACTAACAGAATCCCTTTCAGTGAAATCTAAGGCTGTAGAACTTACTTCAAAGATGTGTCTTAAACACTGCTTATTGACTGAATCTCTTCCTGCTCTGTCTCTGTCTGTATTAAGGAAGTGACAGTGGAACATTCCACTGCACTTAGAGGGGAAGTACAGAACTCTCTTTTTCACTTTAGCAAAAGCTGGCAGCTTCACAGGACAGCAACAAAATAAATGAAAGTAGTTTTTTTCCGTTTTTGTTTTGTTTTATATGATTTAACATCCAGCCCCAACCCTAAGTTCCACTTACTAATGCCTCTCACTGGATTGGGTCAGCCCAAATAGGACTGCCTCAAATAAGCAGTTAATGGGCCATCCAATGATCTTAACCACTGTCATCCAGTAGATGGCGCAGCATGTTGTGTAATGGTGGGCAGACCTGCTTGTGCCTCTCCATTGCACAACATGTATCTGTGAAGAAAAAAAAAGCTGGGGAAAATTTTTTTATTTTATTTTTTTAAAGCCCATAAAAAAATATATATTTTTGCCAATATGAGAGGTGAAGCACTGCCTCACCTGCCTCTAGTGACTGCACATCACTGAAATATGGACACTATTGATACATTTTGTGTATTTTTTTTAAAAAGTACTGATTTAGGTTTGTGTGAAATCTTACGGCTAGATTACGAGTCTTGCGTTATGAGGGGTGTGGTGCCAACGTGCAGTTTTTTTTTCTCACCGCTCACTTACCTGCAAGCGCTGGTATTACGGGTTTTTACAAACCCGGCGTTAAAGGGACAGTCTAGGCCAAAATAAACTTTCATGATTCAGATAGAGCATGTAATTTTAAACAATTTTCCAATTTACTTTTATCACCAATTTTGCTTTGTTCTCTTGGTATTCTTAGTTGAAAGCTTAACCTAGGAGGTTCATATGCTAATTTCTTAGACCTTGAAGCCCACCTCTTTCAGATTGCATTTTAACAGTTTTTCACCACTAGAGGGTGTTAGTTCACGTATTTCATATAGATAACACTGTGCTCGTGCACGTGAAGTTATCTGGGAGCAGGCACTGATTGGCTAGACTGCAAGTCTGTCAAAAGAACTGAAAAAAGGGGCAGTTTGCAGAGGCTTAGATACAAGATAATCACAGAGGTTAAAAGTATATTATTATAACTGTGTTGGTTATGCAAAACTGGGGAATGGGTAATAAAGGGATTATCTATCTTTTAAAACAATAAAAATTCTGGTGTAGACTGTCCCTTTAAAAGGCAAGAAGTGAGCGTAGAGCAAAATTGAGCTCCATACCGTACTCCAATACCAGCGCTGCTTAAGTCAGCGGTGAGCTGGTTATACGTGCTCGGCTGAGAAAAAGTCTAACACCTGCAAAAAAGCAGCGTAAATCTCAGTAACGCAGCCCCATTGATTCCTATGGGGAAACACATTTTATGTTTACACCTAACACCATAACATGAACCCTGAGTCTAAACACCCCTAATCTTACACTTATTAACCCCTAATCTGCTGCCCCCGACATCGCCGACACGTACATTATATTTATTAACCCCTAATCTGCTGCTCCGGACATCGCCGCCGCCTACATTATATTTATTAACCCCTAATCTGCTGCCGCCAACACCTACATTTATTTATTAACCCCTAATCTGCTGCCCCTAACATCGCCGCAACCTACCTACATTTATTAACCCCTAATCTGCCGCCCCCAACATTACCTCCACTATTCTAAATTTATTAACCCCTAAACCTAAGTCTAAGCCTAACCCTAACACCCCCTAACTTAAATATAATTTAAATAAATCTAAATAAAATTCCTATCATTAACTAAATTATTCCTATTTAAAACTAAATACTTACCTATAAAATAAACCCTAAGCTAGCTACAATATAACTAATAGTTACCTTATAGCTAGCTTAGGGTTTATTTTTATTTTACAGGCAAGTTTGTATTTATTTTAACTAGGTAGAATAGTTACTAAATAGTTATTAACTATTTACTAACTACCCAGCTAAAATAAATACAAATTTACCTGTAAAACAAAACCTAACCTAAGTTACACTAACACCTAACACTACAATTAAATAACTTACCTAAATTAAAGACAATTAAATAAATTAAATACAATTAGCTAAATTACAGAAAATAAAAAACAAATCCTAACACTAACCCCCGAAGATTCACTTACCGGGAGAAGTCTTCATCCAAGCGGCAAGATGTCCTCAACGAAGCCGGCAGAAGTGGTCCTCCAGACGGGCAGAAGTCAATTAAATGATATAGAATTCTATCAGCCAATCAGAATCTAAGGGATGCCATCTTGGATAACGTCACTTAAAGAAACATTCATTCCGAAGAAGCCGTTGATTGAAGAGGATGCTGCGCACCAGATGTCTTGAAGATGGAGCCGCTCCGCGCCGGATGGATGAAGATAGAAGATGCCGTCTGGATGAAGACTTCTGCCAGCTTGGATGAAGACTTCTGCCCGTCTGGAGCACCACTTCTGCCCGTCTGGAGGACCACTTCTGCCGGCTTCGTTGAGGACATCTTGCCGCTTGGATGAAGACTTCTCCCGGTAAGTGAATCTTCAGGGGTTAGTGTTAGGATTTCTTTAAGGGTGTATTGGGTGGGTTTTATTTTTAGGTGAGGGCTTTGGGCAGCAATAGAGCTAAATGCCCTTTTAAGGGCAATGTCCATCCAAATGCCCTTTTCAGGGCAATGGGGAGCTTAGGTTTTTTTAGTTAGGCTTTTATTTGGGGGGTTGGTTGTGTTGGTGGTGGGTTTTACTGTTGGGGGGGTATTTGTATTTTTTATTTACAGGTAAAAGAGCTGATTTCTTTGGGGCAATGCCCCGCAAAAGGCCCTTTTAAGTTGATAGTTTAGTTTAGGCTAGGGGTTTTTATTATTTTGGGGGGGCTTTTTTATTTTTTGGGCTCTTAGATTACGTGTAATTAGTTTAAATATCTTGTAATTTGTTTTTTCGTTTCTGTAATTTAGTGTTTTTTTTGTGGTAATTTAGCTAATTTTATTGAATTTAGTTGATTGTATTTAATGTAGGGAATTTATTTAATTGTAGTGTAGTGTTAGGTGTTATTGTAACTTAGGTTAGGTTTTATTTTACAGGTAAATTTGTATTTATTTTATCTATGTAGTTATTAAATATTTAATAACTATTTAATAACTATTCTACCTAGTTAAAATAAATGCAAACTTGCCTGTAAACTAAAAATAAACCCTAAGCTAGATACAATGTAACTATTAGTATTAATAATGTAGGTGGCGGCGATGTTGGGGGCAGCAGATTAGGGGTTAATAATATTTAACTAGTGTTTGCGAGGCGGGAGTGTGGCGGTTTAGGGGTTAATATGTTTATTATAGTGGCGGCGATGTCCGGAGCGGCAGATTAGGAGTTAAAAATGTTATTATAGTGTTTGCGATGCGGGAGGGCCTCGGTTTAGGGGTTAATAGGTAGTTTATGGGTGTTAGTGTACTTTTTAGCACTTTAGTTATGAGTTTTATGCTACAGCTTTGTAGTGTAAAACTCATAACTACTGACTTTAGAATGCGTTAGGAATCTTGGAGGTAGAGGGTGTACCGCTCACTTTTTGGCCTCCCAGGACAAAATCGTAATACTGGCGCTATGCAAGTCCCATTGAAAAAAGACTTTACGAAATTTACGTAAGTTGATTTGCGTTAAGGCCAAAGAAGTGTGCGGTGCCCCTAAACCTGCAAGCCTCGTAATACCAGCGGGCGTTAAAAAGCAGCGTTAGGACCTGTTAACGCTGCTTTTTAAGCTTACCGCAAAACTCGTAATCTAGCCGTTAGCTTGTGAAATACTTTTATCAGCTATTACATAGTGCCTGATATTTTGTTTTAGGAGGTTTAATGTGTAACAACTAGCCCCTAAAATTATTTTTGGATGGATTTGATAGCAAATGTATTTTTTGTATTACCCTATGAAAAAAAAGTGGATTAAAAACATTGGGTATTATTGATATAGCGATTTTATTTAAAACTCACTTAAAAGAATATGCTTGAGATATACATCCTCAGCATCACCTGTTTTTAGATAAAGTTTCTGAAAACACAAAATCATCACTAATGAAAGCCTTGTGAAGCTTCGGGAATTGACTTTAAGACACCTTCCTCAAGCTATTTCTACCTACATTAAATCTGTCAAACAATGAGGTACATCACAGATTATTATTTTACAGACTAGTAATCTCAGTTTACTGCTTTATGTGCGTTTCGGTATTAAATGAGGTTGTATTTCTTCCTTCTTTTTATAAACATGTCAGAGATTTGCACACTGGGATGGATTTTGTCTTTAGGCTAAGTAGGTAGTTGTCTAGGACCTAAATTTGATTAACAGTTGATGTTCATAGTCAAAGTTAGACACAAACATCCAGTAGCGTACCTACTCAACAGAGGGCAATTTTATCCCCCCCCCCAGGTATCTCAGTAGTAACTAATAGTAGTAATATACATTATGCTCTATAATGATTGTGAGGTTAGATAGATGGATCTGCAACCTGTACTAATAAAAGGCTCCCCTGCATTAGGATTGTAAACACCTATATATACAATGGCCTCTAGTTATCAAAGTCTGGCGGACCTGATCCGACAGTACGGATCAGCTCCACCAGACTTCGCTGAATATGGCGAGCAATACGCTCGCCGTATTCAGCATTGCACCAGCAGCTCACAAGAGCTGCTGGTGCAACGCCGGCCCCTGCTGACTCAAGGCCACCAGCAGGGGGGTGTCAATCAACCCGATCGTATTAGATCGGGTTGATTTGCGGCGATGTCTGTCCTCAGAGCAGGCGGATAGGTTATAGAGCAGCGGTCTTTGTGACCGCTGCTTCATAACGGCTGTTTCTGGCGAGCCTGCAGGCTCGCCAGAAACACGGGGCATCAAGCTCCATACGGAGCTTGATAAATATGCCCCAATGTCTCTTTTGGGCCGCCCAGTACCTGGCCCCTGGTGCCACCGCACCTGCAAACATCATGCTTTTTGCTGTTATAATATCCATAACATATTCTTGACCAGTTTTGAACTTACAAATAGATCTGCATACAATTCTAATAATAGAACTGCCTTAGTAAAATATGTTATTTTGTTTACAGTTCAGCAGGATGAGTTATATAGTGTTGCTGTATTACCTGGCTGTACAATCCTCCCTTTCCAAGCAGAACTCCCATTTCTCGACAGTCTTCCCAGATGCGGTTCATCTCTTCAGTAGGGAGAGGCCGACGACTCTCCTAAAAAAACAACAACATAGTTCTGGAGACCAATACAGTAACAGTTTCTTTAGACTGAGTGCTGATCAAGTAAATCATTGGCACCCACTGCTGAACTAGAACTGCAGCAGCTAACAAAATGGTAATGGAGGAGCAGAACAATGTATAAATCTGGTGATGCTGGGGCCACAATCACGTTTCAGTTAAACGTTTCAGCTTGAATATTACTGTAGTTCCGAAGTTACAATAAAGGATCCCCCATTATGGCCTCTCCGTATGTGGCTTTTACAAAAGTAGTCACTTTTCCAAAATGAACCTAAAAGGGACAGTGTATTGTAACATTTGATCCCTTTAAAGAATCCCCAGTGATCCATTTGTTCCCCTTTTATGTAATTTCCAAGGATCCATATTACCTGCGGAAGTGTATTCATTTATTTACAAATAGTTTAACATTATTTTGTAATTTTATGTAGCTCCTTTTGCCTTTGGTAGCCCCACTTCTACGGAAAATTTCAATACTTAAATGGACATGAAACTCATTTTTTTTCTTTTGTGCTTCAGAAAGAGCATATACATAAAAAAAGCTTTTTTTACTTCTTGTATCGAATTTGCTTCATTTTCTTGGTATTCTTTGTTGAAAACACCTTGGTATGTGGCGTGCATGTGTGTGGAGCATTACATGTCAGGACATAGTGTTGCCATATAGTGCATTTGCAAGTGTATAGCATCCTTACAAAATTGGTGCCAGTTCTGCAGACATGTGCACACTCCTGAGCTTACCTTCCTATTTTCAACAAAGGAAACCAAGAGAACAAAGACAATTTGATAATATAAATGGAAAGTTGTTTAACATTACAAGCACTATCTGAAACATGAAGAAAAAATGTGGGGTTTCATGTCCTTTTCAGTATTGGTCATAGAAAACCAATGTAAACACAGCCAATAGAAGAAATTACAATCCCAGTGGGAGGTGGGAGAGATAAAATATACATATAGGGAAGCACCCGGAGCAGATCTCAGTTTACAGCAAATATAAATTAAAAGGGACATTGTACATTAGATTTTTCTTTGCATAAATGTTTTGTAGATTATCCATTTATATAGCCCATATGGAAGTGTTTTTGTAACAAAGTACAGTTTTGCTTAATTTTTAATAACATTGTGCTGATTTTTAGTCTCCTAACCAAGCCCCAAAAGAGATTCCTACTTACTCTTGTTTGTGTAATCTTTCTTTTCATATGCAGTGGAGGGGAGAGGGTCTGCCCTTCCTTCTTTCTCAGCCCCTTTCAGTGGGTGTCCCAGCCTAACCTCATCAACATAGCTAAACTGAGCACTTCTAAGTAATTTTTTAAAAGGTTTTATACTGGATTTTTAGATCGGTATCTCTGCATATTCTTTATCGTGGTGTCTATTACATACATTTATATGACAATTGGTGTATACTGTCCCTTCTTTAAATTGAAAGGTTTTCACTACAATTTAACTTTTTTTGCTCTGAGTTGGCGGACAGACATCACCGAAAATTAACCTGATCCAATTCGATCAGGTTGATTGACACCCCCTGATTGGCCACAAATCTGCAGGGGGCGGCATTGCACCAGCAGTTCAGATGTGCGGTGGACATGGTTCGCTATAGCGGATCGTGTCTGTCCGCACAATGATAAGTGGACCCCTAAGTGCTATTGCATTGTCTTTTTATCATGCATTTGTTGATTATGCAGATCTACTGTATTTACTGGTCCTTTAAAGCAAAATGTGTTTTCCTCAAGTCACAAGTAAACTACAAGGTAGGTTTGCAATCCTGCTGGGAATAATTGTTGTATGTATCTGTGTTGGATATTTTGTTCTTTATCTCACACACTATAGAATTACCTTATCTGTTACCATTTCTATCCCAATCATCAGCCCCTTGCCGCGCACGTCCCCAACAATGTCAAACATGTCCCGAAGCTTTGCAAATTCTAGCAACATGTGGGTACCAACCACTTTACAGTTGTTTTGCAAACCATCTTCTTCAATGACCTAAATGGTAAAATAGATAAAATAATAATGAGAAAATATACATGACCTCCATTACTTTCAAATGTCTTATGACAGCAAAAAAATAATAATATAAAAATAAGTAAAAATGTACTCCACAATGCAGATGTGGGGCTTATAACAGTTCACTCCCTCCATCTTGTGTGCAACCTAGTCTCTCGGCAAGTAGCGGAAATACTGACTTTTCAAAGTCAAAGTTAAATTGCTAGAAAAGTACATATGTATAATTAAGCATTATGGTGAACCAAATTTTTAAGTTTGATGTGCCTTTAAATGATATGTTTGTAATATTAAGTCAGAAAATAGAAAGGTCTGCTGGTTATATAGACAGTAACATAGTATTACACTGTTATGACTATAATGATGCGCTAACACTTCATTATCGTGAACATATTAATAGTTGTGCAAGGTGCTTACATCCAGTACTGCAGATGCCGCTGAACAAGCGATGGGATTTCCTCCAAATGTATTGAATGATAAAGCGTGGGCATAGGACCCTGCAATTTCTGGCAGAAAAAAAACACAAACACTATTAACAAAATGGGACTAGCTTGGTACCTACTGTTTTCAAAACCAAATGGGATAAGCTATTTTGTATCAAGGATTTTTAAATAAATTTTTAGCATCTCATTTACAAACTCTTATCTGTGCTAACTGGGTAAGAGAAGAACTCTCAGCTGTTTTATCCTCAGTATTTAGTATAAGCGATTAATAATAAAACATTATTAGATTACAAGTGGGGTGCTATTTAGCACTTTCGCTTGAGCGTAAACACCACCAGAAATGACCCGCACACCGCATTAGACCAACTGCGCTCAACCTGACATGCGTTATGAATATTTTACATTCCAATGTTCTTCACATAGAAGAGAAAATGTTATATATATATATATATATATATATGAGATTATTTTTAGTAAAATATATATCTATACAATTCTCCTATGTGAAGTACAATGGAATGTAAAATATTCACATTAAATATATAGTAAAATACATATTAAATATTAAAATGGAATACAAATAATATTTATGTTTTCAGGTATTTGAGTGGAAAGGGCTCCAAGTGTAAATATATATATCTTTATTATAGATACAGTATATGTACATATATAAATACATAAATACACATATATAGATATTTAGACATATATATTTATATATACACAATATAGCCCTTTCCATTCAAACACCTTTTTCAAATACCATATTTCTTCTAACCCTTATAAAAATGTCATTAATATTTATATGAATATGTTTTATTAGAGAGTGTATATTTGAGTGTAACTATTTTTTTTTTTTTTTTTTTTTCAAAGAGCTTTATTAAAGGATTATCAAATAGTTACATGTTTATCAATTTTTCCAAAGCGTATACATATACAGAGTCACATAAACGTTACACTGCAAGTTTATGAGAAGTAATACAAGTATGCAGGGATCGTTCTTGCTCTGACCCCCGAAGGCATGTTTAATTGCACCCCGCCTATAGAGCGTGTGAAGTTGAAGTTCTGGGGGGTCATGACACAGTTCTCAGTGCACTTGCATGTTTAAAGTCCCAAGGGTCCGACATTACACTATCTCTGATACTCTGCGGTCAGCCTTGTTAAATTATGCAATATATAAGCTGGGTAACCAGAGAAGAGGAAGAGAAAGAAGAATAGGAGGTATGTGTGGGAAGCCGGTCTGCGATATGCATTAGAATGCGATTGTGTGATCCATCACTGTCAATGATCCCATTGCTTGGCAGTGTTTAAGTCTTGTTAACGCATGTTTCAGAAGGAGACAGGTGGAGAGAAGGGGGGGGGGGGAAGGGAAAAAAAAAAAACGTGGGGGTAGGAGGGGGGGGGGGGCGGGGGGAGTTTTGGGGTGTCGGCGGTCTGTGCTATCAGCTGTGTTGCCCTATGCCGTCCGTTGTCTGTGTGCTGCCCAGCGCTCCAGCATCATCTCGTGCGTGTCTGCAGTTCCCTGCTGGATATGGTGATATCTTTCTAGGCGTAACAGGGTGTCTACTTGCTCTTGCCATTCCTTTAAGGTCGGCGTGACTCTGGATTTCCAGTGCTTTGGAATTAACAGTTTGGCTCCGTTCAGCATAATCAGTAATAGTGCCCTACTCGCTTTACAAGGCAGTTTGGGCAGTGATAGGTATAGCAGTGTTTTTGGGCTGTTTTGTAAAGGTTTCCCTAAAACTAGTTACATGTGGCTAAGTATGTCAACCCAATATTCGTCCAGCATAGGGCAGTCCCACCATATGTGTGTTGGTGTACCGGTTTCTCCACAATCTCTCCAGCATTTGCCTGAGGCCTGCTTGTAGATCTTCTGCAGCCTGCTGGGTGTGAGGTACCATCTTGCTAAGCATTTAAAGCTAGATTCTTGTACTCTCATAGAGATCGAGGATGTTTTGGTCACAAGGAAGGCATTCTGCCAGTCCTCATGTCCTATCTCGGTCTGCCACTCTTTTTCCCACGCCTTTGTGTAGGAGGGGAGTGCCCTGGTATCATCTGTCAGGAGAAGTTTGTAAAGTAATGAAATTGCGTGGGCTGTTGGTGTGTCTTTCAGGCATAAGGTCTCGAACGTAGTAGGTGTTCTGGTCAGGCAAGCTCTGTGTCTGTGTGTCGTGAGATAATGATTTAGCTGCGCGTGTGAGTACCAACTCAGTGCCAAGTTTGGCATTTCGTCTGAGATGACCGCGTGTGTCTTAAGCTTATGTCCACTGATCAGTGACATGATGGTATAGTCTTTAAAGGGTGTGTCAGCGGTGGACCTGTTGTCGGGGCAATTCCATGGCAGTGCTGCGTTGTGATATATGGGGGTCAATGGGGAATGCTTAGTGGTTATATGCGTTGTGGTGTACAGTATCTTGTCCCACACTGAGTAAAAATCTATCAGCAAGGGGTAATTCGTTGTAGCTACATGCCTGTCCTTCTCTAGGGTCCAGGCGCCTAGGCCTGCGTTGTTTGTGTCCAAGATGTCACAGTCCAGTCGTACCCATTCTTTGTTGGTGTCATTAGAACACCAATCTAATAATTTACCCAGTGTGATCGCCTGTTTATACATTTGTATGTTTGGGACCCCCAGTCCCCCTCTGTCTCTAGGGAGGTACAGAGTTTTCCTGGCTACTCTAGGTCTGAGCCCTCCCCATATGTATTGCTCAAGTAAGTTTTGTATCTTTTGTATGTAGTTCCCTGGGAGGGGGATTGGTGTTGTCTGGAGTATGTAGAGCAGTCTGGGCAGTACATTCATTTTAACAACATTTATCCGTCCGAGCCAGGAGATTGATTTATTTTTCCAGATGGACAAGTCCGCTATCAGTGTGGTCTCCAGTTTTTTGTAGTTTTCTTGAAAAACAGTCTGAGGATCTGGGGAGATGTATATCCCCAGGTACTTCAATTTATCCTGTTGTAATTTCAGGGGGCAGTTACTTAGTGCTATGTTTAATTTCTCTATGTCGTATGTGATGTTCAGTATTTCTGATTTGGCTACGTTAAGATGAAAGTTAGAAAATCGTCCGTATTCGCTAAAGGTGTCTAGTACTCTGGGGAGGGATGTCTCTATGTCAGTGAGTGTCAACAGGACATCGTCAGCATATAAGGCCAGCTTGTGTGTGCGCGATTTGGTCTTTATACCTGAAATCTGCGGGTCTTCTCTAATTTTTTGCGCTACCGCCTCTATGGTGATCGCGAAGAGGAGCGGCGAGAGTGGGCACCCCTATCTGGTTCCATTTCTGATAGAAAATCTATCAGACAACAGGCCATTGACTTTCACTTTTGCGGTGGGATTCTCATATAGTGCGAAAATTCGTTCGATAAAGGCATCACTGAACTTCATTTTGGACAGGACCGCTTTTAGGAAAGGCCAGTGTACCCGGTCGAACGCCTTTTCGGCATCTGTAGAGACCAGTATTAGGGGTGCATTTTGGTGCTGAGCGTGTGATACCAATTGTAGCACTTTCAGCGTGTTGTCGCGTGCCTCTCTCCCTGGCACAAACCCTACCTGGTCCGGGTGTATCAATGCGGGGAGAATCTTATTGATTCTGTTTGCTAACACCTTGGCGTAGATTTTTACATCCACGTTGAGGAGCGAGATCGGGCGGAAATTCTCTGGTCTATCCGGGGTTTTCCCCTGTTTGGGGAGGACAGTGATGTTTGCCTCTAGCATCTGATCTGTGAACCCTCCCTCTTGTAGCAATGAATTAAATAAGAGTGTGAGAGGTGTGAGTAGGTGGTGTGCAAATTTTTTGTAGTATTTAACCCCCAACCCGTCCGGTCCAGGGCTCTTTCCATTTGGCATACCCTTAATAGCTAGCCTGATCTCATCAGCCGTAATCGGCCTATCTAGTTGCTCTGCGTCCTCTTGGGAGAGGGCAGGCAGATGAATGTCCCTTAGGTATGCATCTATGTGTGTTTGTGGGCTGTTGTTGTTGATATTGTAAAGTGCTTCGTAGTATTGCCGGAAAGTCTCAGCTATCTTCTCGCTCTCTTTCTGCGTGTGACCTGATGCGTCAGTTAGAGTATATATGTGCGTGTTTAATTGTTTGCGTTTTAGCGCTTTGGCCAAGGAGGGGCCTATTTTATCACTCATCTCAAAATATTTTTGTTGTAGCATTGATGCTTTTCTTTGGTAGTCTTTAATAAGATAGTTGTTCAGTTCGGTCTTTACTTTAGTTAGGGAATTTAATATTGGAATAGATGAGGTGTTTTTCTTTAACTCAGACTCCCAATATCGAATCTGGGACATGGATGAGTTCAGGAACTGTCTATTCTGCTTAACTTCATTGGCTTTGAGTTTTATGCACTCACCCCTTACCACACATTTGTGTGCCTCCCAGGTTGTAGAGGTGGGTAGGGCGTCTAGTGGGTTTTCATTAAAGTAGTGCCGTAGGGTTGTGTCGATCGCCAGCTTGTGTACTGGATTATCTAGCGCTTGTTCGTCGAGTCTCCACGTGTGAGGTTTTATGGGGATGTCTGGCCAGCCTAATGTGCATTGTACGGGTGCGTGATCTGACCAGGTTATTGGCAGTATGTCAGTGTTTTTTATTAAAGAAAGGCCTAGTTGGTCTGTTATGATGTAATCAATTCTGGTATAGACGTGATGTGGGTGCGAAAAAAAAGTGTAATCACGGGTGTCTGGATGCAGTGTCCTCCATATGTCGTGCAGTTTTAGTGAGCGGAGCTGTAGGTTGACAGCTTTGACAACTTTGTGTGGTACGTTTGTTTTTCCTGCTGAGGTGTCGTGAATGGGGTCTAGTGGTAGGTTAAAATCTCCTGCCAGAAATAATATACCTCTTGTATGTTCTAGCAGTAATTGTGTCAGCTGTTTGAGTACCATGTGTTGGCCCTGATTTGGTAGATAAACATTAGCTATTGTGATGTAAGAGCTAAATAGTGTTCCCACCACCAGCAAATATGATCCATTGGGGTCCTTGAGTACTAGGGTAGGTTGGAAGGGAATCGTGTTCTTAACAAAAACACCCACTCCGCCTTTCTTTGAGCTGCCTGAGGCCAAGTAGAAAGTGTTGTATCTATGAGTGATGTGTTTAGGCTCCCTCCCTTTTTTGAAGTGTGTTTCCTGGATACAAATGATATCCCCTCCAGCTTTGTGTAATTGTGTAAAAGCGATAGATCTCTTTTCCGGGCTATTAAGCCCTTTTGCGTTTATGGTTACTAGTTTGATGGAGCGTGGCTGCATGTCGCCGGTGATCAGTAGAATCAATTGGGCAGTGTCCGGCGTGTGTTACTTGCGTATTATCTGTCTGTTAGTGTGCAAGCGCGATGGGGGCTGGGCAGCGCCTGTCTAATCTGTAGACCCAATTCCCTTTATTTGTCTATGGGGTATGCTAATTCTGGGTCTCTCAGACTCTGTGTGTTGTCAAGGAGGGGGGGGGGGTGCAGAGGAGAAAGGAGAAGGGGTGAGGAAAAGAAAGGGGGTGAAGTTGCAAACAGTTATTATATACAAAAAGCTTGGCTACCTTGCTGCAGGTGCCAATATCAGATGGATATATAGTTCTTTATAAAACAGTAGGAACAGTAATCAATAACAACAAGCAACTAAATAAGTAGGGTAATATCTCCGTCATCAAACCCAGCATTTGAAAAACAAACTTATGAATAACATTATATTATATACGACCTGTAGCCTTGTTTCAGGAACTAGCCCCCAACCTGGGCCGTAGGGGTGGACAGTCCATTAATTGATGTGTTTCTTCCACATCATCAGCAACAGTTACTAGTGAAGGATGTTTGTAATTGTCCCGTTCGTTGTTGGCCATAGCTGCGGGTCGTGCCCGGTTCCCTGGGGTGAACCGCGGTGTAGGGTCCTCTTTTGGTTGTTCCCCTGCTTGGATGTTGATCTGCAGGGCCTCGCAGAAGCGGGGCAGGTCTTCTTGATTTCTGTAGACGGCTGTAGTGCCACCGTTGGTGGCGATAATGCTGACCGGAAATCCCCAGCGGTAGGCGATCTTCTTCTCTCGAAGCACTGTGGTTATATAGTTCAGCTCCCTTCTTTTCTGAAGTGTCGTGGGGCTCAAATCTGTGAATATTTGGATACGGTTGCCAGCATGCGTGAAATCCTGTTTTTGTCTTGAATGCTTTAGGATGTCTTCCTTGTCTTTAAAATTCAGCAACTTTAGGATGACATCCCTGGGTGGTGCTTTGGGTGGGGGCTTCGCCCTAAGAGCTCTATGTGCTCTCTCGATAGCTATATCTGGAGCGTTTTCATCCCCCCTTAATGTGCGGAACAGAGCTTGTAGGCAGCCCTCCAGGGCTCCTGGTTGTATGGATTCTGGTATCCCACGTACTCTCAGATTATTCCTCCAGCCCCTGTTGTCTAGGTCCTCTACTTTCTCCAGTAAATTGTATATAGTCTCTTCCTGTTCATAGAGTAAGCGAGACATATGATTGATGTCATTGCTGACGGTATTGTGATTTTCTTCCAAGTTAGCAACTCTCTGCGTCACCTTTGACAGGTCCCTTTTCAAGTCTCCATACCATCCCTTTACTTCAGTAAGCATCTCTTTGAGATCTTCTTTGGTACACAGAGACTTGAGGTCTTCCTTGGTTATTGACGGACTAGAGGTGGAGGCAGGATTCGGAAGCTGGAGGTTAGGCTGTGTGTTGGATGCGGGTACATTGCTGTCAGGAGTGTGCTGCGCTTGTATAGGGGTAATTTCAGGCTGCCTTAAAAATTGCTGCATGGTTCTAGGCTGTGAGGCACCATCTGGCTTGGTGGATTTTTTCCCTGGCATATTTATGTAGAATAGGGGGGGGGGTATATGGTGGGGCGACTGGTGGCACCTCTGAAGATGATGTGGGTCAGTGATGGGGCTTAGGGCTGTGATAAAATTGTAATATAGCCCTGGCTGCTGCGCCCTGTGTCCTGTATGAAGGTGCTTCTGTGAGGCCTATGCCTAGATTAGAGTGATACAGGGGTTTCAAAAAGTCCTGCTGCTTTGAGGGGATTGTGCAAATACACTGCTTCCAGCAACTGTAGCCCTTTCCATGAGTTAGTTTGCTGCTTGGTGGCTATGGACAGTGTGAAAGTTAATGCCTCAGAGTGCACATGGCTGATCTACCTCACTAATGTTAATCTGGGCTGTGTAGCATATTCCCCCTGTCCCGCGCCCCACCAGTGTGTATATATGATACTCTGGCCCCTCTGCAGTTAC
Organism: Bombina bombina; assembly: GCF_027579735.1. Classification (NCBI taxonomy): domain Eukaryota; kingdom Metazoa; phylum Chordata; class Amphibia; order Anura; family Bombinatoridae; genus Bombina; species Bombina bombina. The sequence goes on from NC_069500.1 coordinate 100,437,131, forward strand.
TAATGTTAAGCCAGTGTAGCTGTTAGCTGTATGGTCCCTCTGATCTAGGGCTCCGGTCCGGCAAGGCTGCTCTTTAGGAATTCAACAGGCCTTGTTGATAAGTGGCGCTGTGATGCTGCAGGTGCTCTTATCCGCTGAAGTGCGTGACTTACTGCATGCTCTGCTCTTCCCCTAGGCCTTAGGGTGAGCCTGAAGTCGCGTGTGGTTGTAGGTGGCTCAGCAGGAGTGTCGGGCTCTGGCTTCAACAGCGGACGGTGGCGCGGGTGTCAGATGGTGAGTGTCAGTGGCTGCCGATATGCTGTTCCGCGTCTTGCTGTGCCGCGTCTCGCTGTGTCTGTCACTACCTTTAGTCCGTTAGGGCATGGGTATTTGTTGCTCCCTCCTCAGATCCCGGGCTGCGCCAGATGTTGCGTGCACGTCCGGTTGTAGTTAGGTATATATGTGGCCAGTAAGTTGTTAGTCTTAGTTTAGGAGGCATTCACCCCTGTTTTAGAATGGTCATTTGGGCTCAGGACTGAGATGGCTGCTGGGTTTGACGACTTAGGGCCTGGGAGCTGTGTCTTTATGCGGCCATCTCACTGAATGGCCAAGCTCCGCCCCCCAACTATTTATTTTAATTTATTTATGTTGTGTATGATACACATTTATTTTTAGCTCTAATCCTTTGCACGCTGCCTTCATTCGCGCTGACAAGAGAAAGTTTAGATTGCGCTTGGTGGGGTATGTTTACTTTGTATCAGTTCATACTTTTTCCCCCTTATAATGCCTTAGAGAAAGGTTATTCTGAAATCTAAATGCCAGACACCTATCTCTAATATTATATATGTAAAATGGTATATCTTATGAAATATTTTGTGTACAATATATATATAGAAAAAGGCGCGAGAGTATACAAATATATCTATTTTATTGTGCAAATATGCAGTATTATATTACAAAAAGAAAAATGTATTTTGCAAAATAAATACAATGAAAATTTAAAATTATGAATCCAATGTTGCAGAGTTACAATAGTTTAATCATGCTTGCATATAAATAAATATGATACCATACCAGACAGTCTGACAGCATTTTGGTTCAGATAATATTTTCTGCCCCCCTATAAGTTTAGGGAAGAAGTATTTATACTTTTTTAAACAATCCTTTGGCATTACATCATGAGTAATTAGTAAATTATATAACCTTGAGTTAAAACACAAGTACAATACTGGCACCATTGAGACTGGTTATAAGACAAACAATTTTATAACCTTGGGTGAAAATACAAGAAGTTAATTTAATAGCAAATAATTTTACTTGATTTTTTATTTATTCTATTTGAAACTATTATATTTATTAATCTATATATTAATAAAATACTACACTGAAATAAATGCATCCATTAAGAAATTACATTTTCTCTTTCATTTGGAATAACTACCTTTATTGATAAACTCCCTAATAGCGAAATTATATAGCATTATAAACATGAATATATGATGTGCCTGGAACAACTTTTAACGTGTAATGCGTGCACAAGTCAGCATAACTAAAACCTGGTGAGATGACAATTTTGAATGGACATTTAAAGGGACATTAAACACTTTGCTATTGTAATATAAAATATTTAATTATGTATGTATGTATACTTTCATTATTTATTTTGTCCCCTTTTTCCGTACATTAATATTGAAAATTGTGGACTTTCCAATGCCAATTCAATTTTACTGTTGATTAGCATACCTAGGTAGGCTCAGGAGCGTGCACGTCTTTAGCTTTTTATGGCAACAGTGTTTACAATGTTATAAATTGTTGAAAACATTACTGTCATATAGTGCTTGACACCTTGGTATGGACTTAAAAAAAGGATACAAAGAGAGTAAAGTAAAATTGATAGAGGTAAATTGGAACATTTACTAAATGATATGTTCAATTTCAATCATGATTGTTTACTTTTTACTTGTATGACCTTTCTACATACATTAACCCCTTCACTACTTGGACTTTCAGAGAAAAACTTGCCCAAAAGACTGGAGAATTTTCAGCATTTTTGCTATCACTCCATTAAAACAGAAAAAGAGCCTTGTTTTTTTTTTATTTACCTGTTAAAACTATATATATATATATATATATATATTTTTTTTTTTAAGTAGACAACCCAAGGAATTGATCTAGGCCCATTTTGGTATAGTTCATGCCACCATTTCATTACCAAATGCGATCAAATAAAAAATGTTTTTTTCACAAACTTTTGGTTTCGCACTGAAATTATTTACATACTGCTTGTGCAATCATGGTACAAATGGTTGTAAAAGCTTTTCTGGGATCCCCTTTGTTCAGACATATATGGCTTCCGGCTCCATATGCAGCAGATACCTAGAGCTTCAGGAACTCCATCTCTTGGCTGTAACTTAACAGCTGAGACTGCTGGAGCTTTAGATATATATATATATACGTCTTGCAGTACGATAGACAAAGTACTGCAAGACATATATATATGTCTGTTTGGGTGAAGGGGTTAAAGGGACCCTCAAGGCAAAATAAGCTTTTATGAATCAGATAGAGCATGCAGTTTTAAGACACTTTCCAATTTACTTTCATTATCAAATTTTACACAGTGTTTTTATAGTCACACTTTCTGGGGAAAAAGATCCTATTAAAGGGACACTGAACCCAATTTTTTTCTTTTGTGATTCAGATAGAGCATGCAATTTTAAGCAACTTTCTAATTTACTCCTATTATCAAATTTCTTCATTCTCTTGGTATCTTTATTTGAAAAGCAAAAATGTAAGTTTAGATGCCGGCCCATTTTTGGTGAGCAACCTAGGTTGTCCTTGCTGATTGGACAGCACCAATAAACAAGTGCTGTCCATTGTCTGAACCAAAAATGTGTTGGCTCCTTAGCTTAGATGCCTTCTTTTTCAAATAAAGATAGCAAGAGAACGAAGAAAAATTGCTAATAGGAGTAAATTAGAAAGTTCCTTGAAATTGCATGCTCTATCTGAATCATGGGGAAAATTGGGGTTTAGTGTCCCTTTAAGCATGTGCACAAGCTCACAGGGTATATGTATACTAGTCTGTGATTGGCTGATGTCTGTCACATGATACAGGGGGAGAAAAAAATTGTCAGAAAAAAAAATCCACTGCTTATTTGAAATTCAGAGTAGGTGTTAAATTATTATCATTTTATAATGCACTTGTTAAAGGGACATTACAGCCAAAATTAGAATCCACATGGATGCATTTCAGTTTTTAATAGAATCATTTTTGTAATATACATATATTAGCATAAGTGCTTCTAATAAAAGTTATAGCGGTTTCAAAGGTGTATTTAAGTATGCACCGTGCACCAGCACTTGCTCAGAGGGCCTAAGGTGCTTGTACCATCTGGTAATGACTCAATTTGTTAATTAATAATGTAAACCACACTGGTGCTCTAAGCTGCTGCAGTTTTTAAAATGCTGGTGCACTGAGAAAATCTAGCTATGCTTCACATGCACATGCAGAGATAAATGTTAACTCTAAAACAGTGATAACTCTTACTATAAGTATTTTTGCTAATTCATGTGTATTGCAAATACGTTTCTATTCAAATATGTCATTAATCCATGTGCATTTACATTTTGACCGGAATGTCCCTTTAATTATACAATTCTACTTCATTGAGTGATCATTTAAGAGAAGATATGTATGATGAAACAGGTGATTATGTAGAGACATATGTCATGACTGGCATTAAGTTGACGTGGTGCCTATGTTTAAAAGGATATTAAACAACACTATTTTAGTAAAAACAAATATGTTAAATCAAAGTAAACATAAAAAGGAACAGATTGTGTAAAAAACAGTAAACACTTTACTTGTTTTCTTGCAAAATGAGCACTGCTCACTGTTGCCCCAATGCCCCTGCTTTCAGAGGGAGGAGAGAGATTACTTTTTGGTAACAAGTTTCATTCTGTCCTCTTCTAAGCATGGCCAAAACTGACTGCCTGTTTTGCTTGCATTCTCTAAACACTAAGCCAACTCATATTTCTCTAGAAGATTTATGAAATCAATCTAGATAAGCCTCCCTGTATAGACCCAGCTCCCTTGTACGGCTTTGACAGGAAGTAATTGACACTGCACAACTGAAGTCAAAAAAATAAATAGGTAAAATTATTTGAAAATGATTACTATACTACTACATATTGCAATGTTTTCTATTAAGTATAACCACTGCTTAGTGTTTTTTATTACAACATTAAAACAGACTGTTCTCTATCCCTTTACAAAGGGAGCAAAAACTGATCTGGTAAGCTACAGACCAGTAAGTCTGGCATAAGTGGCGGGAAAGGTACTAGATGGGAAAATAAAGGATTATATTTAAGAATTTATTCATGAAAAAACAAGCGCATGAGTGACAACCAGCATGTATTTTTTATTTTTTTATTAATGTATTTTTATTAGAGATTTAATCAGCATGTTTTTATGAGAAAATTATCATGCCACATAATGTTTCTTTGGACATGATATTCAAAACAACTGTTGATTGAGATGATCTAAAATGCTTCTCCAGCACTGTGACATCTCTAGGGATATTTTCAAAAGGCAGAATTAGCTTTACTTCTCCAAAGGGCATTCCCTGCACTTCTGTATGTGAAGGAGAGACAAGCACAGTGCAATATAGCACTGCATGACCTGACAGTTCTGCTGCATTTACACTTTGTGCTTTATATTTTATATCACTTTACACTTCAGATTAATTTTATTACATGTAAACTTTACACTTTTTATAGTGCATATTAAAAACTGTTGTACAGGTGGAGAAACGCATTATTTCATTTGGATTAGATGTGCATAGCTGAGCAGTCAAAAACCTTGTGTATAGGAAGCAAAAATTACCCTGTAGAAATGTCATAATAGCATGTTTAACTGCTCAAGCACACATCTACATGGCCAGTTTAATAACAAATGCAAGGAGTAATTTAGCCCTTCCTCGTCAAGATTTGTGATTTTACAAATTCTGATTATGCCTTCTCAGTTTCTGTGTACCTTTAACAAATTAGTCTCATATTTTGTATATTTATGTGTATCTTTTACAAATTATATTGCACTTTACATTTCTTCTATTTAAATTAAAACGGTCAGCTTCAGTTTCCCAGAAAGCTTCATTACTTTCTATGGACCAGATAATCAAACATTCTTTAGTTTGGATAGAGATTATAGTGCAGACTTCACAGGGGCTGAACTCACTGTATTTTCTAGGAAAAGGGGAGGAACCTGGAAGTTCCAGAGAGATGAGAGATGCTTTCCATAGAAAGTAATGAAGCTCTCTGGGGGACAAAATTTCACATGGGAGAGAGAAGGTAACTTGAAAACCCCTGGGACTGATATAAAGGCATCAATTACAAATCAAACTCAAATGTTTTCACTACAATTTAACTTTATTTTGCCAATATTTTAGTATATATTACTTTTCTGTTAGCTAAAATAAGTGTATTGTGAATTTTTACCCTCAGAACACCCCTGTTCAGCTCAGAAAACTACATTGTCCTTCCCACTTTCTGAAACTGTCAGTTATAGTTTACAATGGAGCAAATACAAAGTGCAATGTAATTTGTAAAAGACGCTATAGTGGTCTGAACTCCTTGAATATCAGGTTCCTCCCTGGTGACGTCTATAGTGGTTATCAGGAGAGATCGCATTGGCGGTCAGCACGAGGAACGTTCCAGTTCTATCTGTGGGAATCTACACTACATCGCCTGCCTCAGCGACGTCACTAGCAGGCATTAGGAGAGATTGCATCGGTGAAGAGTGCTCAGGTTCCTACTTCGGATATCCACATCTCAAGAGCCATTAGTGCTCTCAATGCCTAAAAGATCAGTAATCCTGTGAGTAGTTCTATGTGTGCGGGGCTTGTTTTTTTTGTCCGTACTTACTTCACCAGGAAAATCTCCTTGTCCTTTACAGATTTACCACTACAAGGACGCCATCTTGGAGAACGGCTCCGGTTTCCCACTTTACAAATATACGGACTGTGTTTTTTATTATATATAGATATAGATATATAGATATCCATCCACATTTGTTATTTTTCATACACTTTTTGATACTTTAAGTTACACATTGCACAGGTTGCTTATTGTATCCATTGTAAATGTATTGCTTTCACTATATATTTTAGTTTGTTTGTTAGAACATAATGATGTATTATTAAATCTTTTTAACACTTTTCAACATAGTGGCCTATGTAGGTTTGGATCGATATCCGACATAGATATATATCTGTGGTTAATTAAATTTAACACATTATTTTTTCTATATAGCCTTTAGCCTTTTAGGGGCGCAGTGGTTTTGTGTATAGTTTCATTTATTTGAAGTATACTTCTTTTTTCATATGCCTTTAATGTTAGGCAACATTTTCTAATATGATATTAGCATGTATTAGAAAAAAGGGGATGAATGCCATGGATTAACTCTGCTCTATAAAAATACCGATACTGAGTATTTCTTTAATGTTGAGAACTATTAAAAGGGATAAAATGTTATTGTTTAAAAAGATAGATAATCCCTTCATTTACCATTCCCCAGTTTTGCATAACGAACACGGTTATAGAAATATACTTTTTACCTCTGTAATTACCTTGTATCTAAGCATCTGTAGACTGTCTTATTATATCAGATCTTTTGACAGACTTGCATTTCAGGCAATAAGTGCTGACTCTTAAATAACTTCATGTGCATGAGCACAATGTTATCTATATGAAACACAAACTAACGCCCTCTAGCTGTGAAAAACTGTCAAATGCATTCAAATTAGAGGCGGCCTTCAAGTGCTTAGAAATAAGCATATGAGCCTACCTAGTATTAGCCTTCAACTAAGAATAACAAAGGACAAAGCATATTTGATGATAAAAGTAAATTAGAAAGTTATTTAAAATGACATGCCGTATCTGAATCATGAAAGTTTAATTTGGACTTTACTATCCCTTTTTAGTTTACTGTTGTAGATCACTGATTAGTTGATATTATTGGTTACAAGTTATATTTTCTGGTTCTGGGCTGCATGTTAACCTTCTTTTTCAGATGTCAAGCACATAGTAATAAACTAACCTGGAGTTGTTATAACTGCACCCATTGGAAATCCATTACCAATTCCTTTTGCCATTGTGACAATATCAGGCATGACATCATGAGTTTGAAATCCCCAATAATGGCTTCCTGTTCTCCCAAAACCAGTCTGAACCTAATGATAAATTTAATTATGAATACAACAATTTATATAAATGTAAAACAAATCCCATCAGATAAATGTAATCAAATTAACTTAGTAAAAATAGATGCAATGTTATCTGCCGAGTTGAGGAAGCAACGGTTTCATGCAAATCAGCTCAGTGGATTTTTAACCCTAAGGCTGCATTACAGCTCTATTTGGAAGCCAAAAGATTCACTGACAAAAAAGTTCACGTGTAATTATATATATATATACAAAAAAAACAACAACCCTCCAAAAAATCATTCTAGCTGTTAAAATGTCTCTGGCTCAGTCCTGGCTCTGATAAACCCTGCCAATCTGGTTCCAGTTTACAGACATATTGTAGTATCTAAGAACCTTGGAGTCTTGTGTTTCTCAAATAAATAATTCCGCTATCCTGCAGTGCCTTGTGTTGGAATTGTGGTCCAAAGCATGCTGCCTCCACTTTTATATCTCAAATAAGCAACATTTGGGGGTCAATTTTGTTTTTGCTTTCTGCATTTTGTTTTTTACTCTGCCTTGTTATTATATTTTAATTATATAGTATATATGTAGTTTTTTATTTTTTACACTGCACGCAGTCAGAAGACCTAATGGCATCTTTGATGTTTGTGCACTTTCTGCTGGGTGACCACTTTACCTTTTTTATTTAATTATCTTGTATTTTACTTGTTAATCTGTTTTCAAATATAGTTTATATTCAGTTATCTATTATTTGACTATATTCCTATATGGCATTCCTTCCTATATAAAATCCTACATCTAAGCAAAAACAAGGTCTAAACTGGTACTCTGAGCTCTCCACCCTTAGCTCTGGATACAAAGACTACATTTCTGATAAACTTTCAAATTCCGAAGCCTTTGAAGGATTGTTGTTTATGTTGATTGTTATTTTGTGTCTGTGATACCTCAATAAAAATATTTAAAAAACAAAAGAACCCCCCCCACTTGTCATTCCATCAGCAGAAACATATTATCCATACAACTGGCACAAACAAAGGGTTATCGAGTTAATAGTTCCTAAGTTTAAAGTGAGTAAACCCATTAGCTGTGTCATGTTATTATAGATACCATTGGTCACTGTTATGATATGCATGATGTCATCAACAAAAGCAAGGAGAACATTATTATGGAAGAATATTTTAAAATAAAAATGTGGTAGCTAATTTATTCAGGGTTGATGATGACTACATAGTTTATTTCTAATGCAGGGCTACTTAAAATGTTTTTTTAACATAATCAGTTTACTAGGTAATTTTATAATGAATATTTCTGAACTGCCTAAATGCTTCATTGCATTCATAAACAAATAGCACAAGCTTCATAGTTCAAAAATGTGCAATAGTTTGACTCTTTAATAAACCAAGAACAAACTAACACCAAGATTACAAGTTGCGCGGTATGGTGTTTTAAGTTCCATACCGCACAAAAGCCAAGGCCTGACTTGACGTGCACTTTTCCCCCATAGACATCAATGGAGAGAAAATGTTAGAAAAAAAACTAACACCTGCGATTGCGGAAGGGCGATAGCTAAAACGCAATCCCCATTGATGTCTATGGGGACAAGACCCTAGCATAAACCCCTAGTCTAAAAAGCCCTAATCCGCCGCCGCCCAACATTGCCGACACTAAATAAAGTGATTTACCCCTAAACCGCCACCCCTACATCACTAACACCTAAATAAACCTATTAACCCCTAAACCGCCGGCCCCCCACAATCGCAACTACTATAATAAAGCTATTAACCCCTAAACTGCCGGACCCCCACATTGCAACTACTATAATGAAGCTATTAACCCCTAAACCGCCGGCCCCCCACATCGCAACTACTATAATGAAGCTATTAACCCCTAAACCGCCCCCCCCCCACATCGCAACTACTAAACTAACCCTATTAACCCCCACATTGCCACCCACATGGCAACTACTAAACCTATTAACCCCTAAACCGTCGGCCCCCCACATCGCAACTACTATAATGAAGCTATTAACCCCTAACCCCACATCGCAACTACTATAATGAAGCTATTAACCCCTAAACCGCCGCCCCCCCCACATTGCAACTACTATAATAAAGCTATTAACTCCTAAACCGCCATCCCCCCACATCGCAACACACTAAATTAAACTATTAACCCTAAACCTAACACCCCCTAGCTTTAAATTAAAGTTATAATATAGCTATCTTAAAATAAATAAAAACTTACCTGTGAAATAAAAAAAACCTAAGCTTAAACTATAAATAAACCTAACATAACTATTTAAAAAAATAAAAACGAAAAATAAAAAAAACTAAAGTTACAAAATTAAAAAATCCTAATCGAAGATTACAAAAAAATAGTAAATGAAATTATTCAAAATAATACAAATTAAACCTTATCTAAAACACCTATAAAAACAAAAAAGCCACCCCAAAATAACAATAAACTACCAATAGCCCTTAAAAGGGCCTTTTGTAGGGCATTGCCCTGAAGCAATCGGCTCTTTTACCTAAAAAAATTACAAAGTACCCCCTAACAGTAAACCCCCCCAACCAACCCCCCAAAATAAAAAAACTAACTATAAAAAAAACCTAAGCTACCCATTGCCCCTAAAGGGGCATTTGTATGGCCATTGCCAGTAAAAGGGCAATCAGCTCTTTTGCTGCCCATTAAAATAATTAAAAAATCAATAATCTAAAAAAAAAAAAACACCCAAAAAAAACAATAACAAAACCCGAAATAGGTGCTCACAGTTCGGCGGTGAAGGTCTTCTTCCAGGCGGCTCCAGCTTCATCCATCACGGGACCATCTTCTGTCTTCTTCCTGGAGGTGCGGAGCGGTCTTCCCCGATGCGGAAATCCGGATCGGTGGTCCTCAGCGGCGGCAGTCCTCAGTGGCATGGAGGCTCCTCTTCATGCGATCGCCGCACACTGAAGATTGAATGCAAAGTACCCCTTTTATATTTGGGGCACCTTGCATTCCTATTGGCTGACATTTTCAAATCAGCCAATAGGATGAGAGCTGCTCTCATCCTTTTGGCTGATTTGAATATTACAGCCAATAGGAATGCAAGGTGCCCAAATATAAAACGGGTACCTTGCATTCAATCTTCAGTGTGCGGCGGAGATCGAATGAAGAGGAGGCTCCGCGCTGGATATCTTTGTCGTAGCCGCCGGTCCTGCTCAGCTTCGTGACGTCACAGCTCCGCATCACCGGAATGAATATAGAAGATGCCCCCGCGATGGATGAAGATGGATGTCTGGACTTTAGGAACTGGGAGTACATTTTTTGGGGCTAGTGTCAATTTTTTTTAATTTTTTAATGGGAACTAAAGAGCTGATTGCCCTTTTAAGGGTAATGCCCTGCAATGCCCATACAAATGCCCTTTTAGGGGCAATAGGTAGCTTAGGTTTTTTTTTGGAAGGTTGGTTGGGTGGGGGTTTTACTGTTAGGGGGTACTTTGTAATTTTTTTATGTAAAAGAGCTGTTTAACTTAGGGCAATGCCCTACAAAAGGCCATTTTAAGTGCTATTGATAGTTTATTGTTAGATTTGGGGGTGTTTTTATTTTGGGGTGGCTTTTTTGTTTTTATAGGGGTATTAGATTAGCTTTAATTTTCATTATTTTGGATAATTTCATTTATTATATTTTGTAATATTACATTTTTTGTTTCGTAATTTTAGTGGTTTTTTTTTGTAATGTTAGTTTTTTTTATTTTTTGTAATTTTAGTGTTTGTTTTCTTGTAATGTTAGATTTTTTTTATTTTTTTGTAGCATTAGGATTTTTTAATTTTGCAACTTCGATTTTTTATTATTTGTTTATTTTAGTTTTTTTAAAATAGTAAAGTTAGGGTAATTTATAGTTTAAGCTTATTTCACAGGAAGGTTTTATTTATTTTAAGGTTAGGGGGTGTTAGGTTTAGGAGTTAATAGTTTAATTTAGTGTGTCGCAATGTGGGGGGCCGGCGGTTTAGGGGTTAATAGGTTTAGTTTATTATTTGTGATGTGGGGGGATGGCGGTTTAGGGGTTAATAGGTAGTTTATGGGTGTTTGTGTAAAATCCATAACTACTGGTCTCTGATCACGGAATGGATTGCGGCGGCATAAGCTATAACGCTAGCGGAATATCCGGACCGCACAACCTGTAATACAGGAGCAATGAAAACTGCATACTCCAAAGCCATTATTTGAGTGCGCAATGGAGAGTTGCCGTACAGGCTTAAACACTTGCAGTATAGCTGTACCCCCGCGACTTGTAATATGGGAGACCTGCCATTCTGCGCCCAAAGGCCAATTTTTCAGCGGTATAGTCGTACTGCAAAAGTTGTTATTTGGCCCTATGTTGTTAGCATGTGTACAAACCCATACAAACAGCCAAAATTACAACCTTAAGATTGATGAACTAGACAAAATATAATCATGCTAATATGTAATGTATTTAAAGTGTTTCCTGATGTATTCGAATATTGTAAGTATCTAGTGGGTTTACAATGCAATGCAAAAAAAAAGCACTAGAAAAAACAAAACAAAAAAAAAGCAGGTTTTGTGATATATCAGAAGGGCTTTTATATTTAAACACTTTTTTAAAAAACTAAGGTGATCTTAGGACCCTTATGTCCCTTTAAGATCACACCATCTTTAAAGGGACAATAAAGTAAAAATTACATTTTCACAATTCAGATAGAGCATGCAATTTTAAACAACTTTCCAATTTCCTTCTATTATTTAATTTGCTTTTTTTTCTTTGTGTAATTTGTTGAAGAGCATACCTAGCATAGTGGGAGCTAGCTACTGATTGGTGGCTACAAATATGCCTCTTGTCTTGGGCTCACCAGATGTTTTCAGTTTTTTTTGCTGCTCCTTCAATGAAGGATAACAAGAGAATGAAACAAATTCAATAATAGAAGTATACAGTATATGGAATGTCGCTTAAAATGTTATGCTCTATCTGAATCTTGAAATAAATGTTTTTGGGTTTTTTTTGGTCCCTTTAATAACAACATTTTTAATTGAGTGAAGACTTGAATGTTGACAGCAGTGTTTTACTAATATACATATTATTCAGTGGCACCTGAAACTATATCATAATAGTAAACCTCTCATTTTGTCAACGTACTTCATCTGCAATACATAGACCTCCTCTCTCACGGATCAGCTCATAAGCTTCTTTTAAAAATCCTTTGGGATACTGAACGGCACCTCCTACACCCTGCAAAATAAGAGAAAACAGTTCTAGATATGCTTTACATGATTAAAATATTCAGGTTGGAGGACTAAATGAACACATTGTAACAAATGAGCATACTAAGGGCTCTATTCACAAATAGATGAATTGCAGGTGATTTGAAATCGTTCATTAGCTATGCATTGTCAAGGGCCAAATCTCCTATAGGAAGAGCTGAATAAGACTTGCACAATGCATAATTAATGCTGCATACAATTCACCTGCAATTCTCTTATTCTCGGTGAATTGTACACATTACCTATGGTATGTGCAGCGCTATCTCAGCTTTTATTGCAGGAGATACTCAATGGGTTTGGCCATTTACAATGCATAGCTAACTCACCTGTCATTCTCCTCTTAATGAATTGTCCCCTAAATGAGTTGGAACATTTTCAGAATATATTAACATCCTAGTAGCTGCAGGTTTTCATTTGCCAAATTATACCCTAGTCACTTACCTTATTAGAAGATCCAGTCTGCACTTGATATTGGATTAGACCAGCCTTCCCACTGTCGTCTTTTATCTAAAGAACCCTTTCTAAGGCCAATTATGGACATATATGTAGCAGTGTAGTCAAATACAAAACAAAAATGGATCATTTAAATAAAGCATTTTGTGTATGTTTGCAATATACATGTATTACTTTATTTGTAGCTAAATCCCTTAAAAATGAGTTTGCTGGGTTTTTACTGCTAATGAATACGCATGTAATTCTCATTCTAAACAGAGCTGGAGTTTTCCCTAACTCTAAACCAAGCTGGAGTTTTAATCAGAACAGCAACACAAACAAACATATGAAGAAGGGTAAAATCAAGCAACATGCCTCTCTGCTCATTAGCATCTACATCCCCTGCAAGGCTGCACTTGTAGTCTGCAGAGTGTGCACTGCCCACCCTTTATATCCCAGCCACAAAGTGTTTCATGTCCTTAAAGGGACATGAAACCCAATATTCTTTCTTTCATGATTCAGATAGATAATACAATTTTAACCCCTTAACAACCAAGGACATGCCAGACACATCATACAAAAACAAAAAAGATTGTGACCGCTTCCAGCCGCTTTCAGGGTATTGCAGTGATGCCTCGATATTGAGGCATCCTGCAATACCCTTGATTAAGCAACCGAGGTGGCCCTCTCTGCATCGGCCGATAGTTGGTGGCATGGGAGGGATAGCAGGGAGGCGGGTGGGCGACCCATCGATGGAGCAGTTTCGGTGAACTGGGATCTGAGGGGGCGGGAGTGGGTGGGACCGCTTCAGTATAATATGAAGTATAAGGGAAGGAGGAAGGAGGGAGAGGGAGGGGGAATAAGTGTTGGGAAAGGGATCTGGGAGGGGGAGGCAGCTACACTACAGAAAAATGGGGAATTTTATTATTTATATATATTTAAAAAAAAAACTAATTTTGACCAAACTGGGTACTGGTGGTTGTACATGTGTAACAGATTTTGGGGGTTAAAGTTAGAAAAAGTGTGTGAGAAAAATGGTATATAAAGTGTGTCCTTAGCAGTAAGAAAAATTAAAAATGGTCTGATCACTAACGGCTAGATTTAGAGTTTGGCGTTAGCCGTCAAAACCAGCATTAGTGGTTGTACATGTGTAACAGATTTTGGGGGTTAAAGTTAGAAAAAGTGTGTGAGAAAAATGGTATATAAAGTGTGTCCTTAGCAGTAAGAAAAATTAAAAATGGTCTGATCACTAACGGCTAGATTTAGAGTTTGGCGTTAGCCGTCAAAACCAGCATTAGAGGTTCCTAACGCTGGTTTTGGGCTACCGCTGGTATTTAGAGTCTTGTAGGTAAGGGTCTTTGCAGCCACGACTTTTCCATACCGCAGATCCCCCTACGCCATTTGCGTATCCTATCTTTCTTTTATGTAATTAGCAAGAGTCCATGAGCTAGTGACGTATGGGATATACATTCCTACCAGGAGGGGCAAAGTTTCCCAAACCTCAAAATGCCTATAAATACACCCCTCAACACACCCACAAATCAGTTTTACAAACTTTGCCTCCTATGGAGGTGGTGAAGTAAGTTTGTACTAGATTCTACATTGATATGCGCTCCGCAGCAGGTTGGAGCCCGGTTTTCCTCTCAGCGTGCAGTGAATGTCAGAGGGATGTGAGGAGAGTATTGCCTATTTGAATGCAATAATCTCCTTCTACGGGGTCTATTTCATAGGTTCTCTGTTATCGGTCGTAGAGATTCATCTCTTACCTCCCTTTTCAGATCGACGATATACTCTTATATATATACCATTACCTCTGCTGATTTTCGTTTCAGTACTGGTTTGGCTTTCTACAACATGTAGATGAGTGTCCTGGGGTAAGTAAGTCTTATTTTCTGTGACACTCTAAGCTATGGTTGGGCACTTTTTTATAAAGTTCTAAATATATGTATTCAAACATTTATTTGCCTTGACTCAGGATGTTCAACCTTCCTTATTTTTCAGACAGTCAGTTTCATATTTGGGATAATGCATTTGAATTAATCATTTTTTCTTACCTTAAAAATTTGACTTTTTCCCTGTGGGCTGTTAGGCTCGCGGGGGCTGAAAATGCTTCATTTTATTGCGTCATTCTTGGCGCGGACTTTTTTGGCGCAAATTTTTTTTTTCTGTTTCCGGCGTCATACGTGTCGCCGGAAGTTGCGTAATTTTTTGACGTTCTTTTGCGTCAAAAGTGTCGGCGTTCCGGATGTGGCGTCATTTTTGGCGCCAAAAGCATTTAGGCGCCAAATAATGTGGGCGTCTTATTTGGCGCTAAAAAATATGGGCATCACTTTTGTCTCCACATTATTTAAGTCTCATTATTTATTGCTTCTGGTTGCTAGAAGCTTGTTCACTGGCATTTTTTCCCATTCCTGAAACTGTCATTTAAGGAATTTGATTAATTTTGCTTTATATGTTGTTTTTTCTATTACATATTGCAAGATGTCCCTCGTTGCAACTGAGTCAGAAGATACTGCTGGAAAATCACTGCCTGGTGCTGGAGCTACCAAAGCTAAGTGTATATGCTGTAAACTTTTGGTAGCTATTCCTCCAGCTATTGTTTGTATTGAATGTCATGACAAACTTGTTAATGCAGATATTTCCTTTAGTAAAGTTCCATTACCTGTTGCTGTTCCGTCAACATCTAATACTCAGAGTGTTCCTGATAACATAAGAGATTTTGTTTCTAAATCCATTAAGAAGGCTATGTCTGTTATTCCTCCTTCTAGTAAACATAAAAAGTCTTTTAAAACTTCTCATTGTTCAGATGAATTTTTAAATGAACATCATCATTCTGATTCTGATAGTGGTTCTTCTGGTTCAGAGGATTCTGTCTCAGAGGTTGATGCTGATAAATCTTCATATTTATTTAAAATGGAATTTATTCGTTCTTTACCTAAAGAAGTCCTAATTGCATTAGAAATTGAGGATTCTGGTCCTCTTGATACTAAATCTAAACGTTTAGATAAAGTTTTTAAATCTCCTGTAGTTATTCCAGAAGTTTTTTCCTGTTCCTGGTGCTATTTCTGAAGTAATTTCCAGGGAATGGAATAATTTGGGTAATTCATTTACTCCTTCTAAACGTTTTAAGCAATTATATCCTGTGCCATCTGACAGATTAGAGTTTTGGGACAAAATCCCTAAGGTTGATGGGGCTGTCTCTACTCTTGCTAAGCGCACTACTATTCCTATGGCAGATGGTACTTCCTTTAAGGATCCTTTAGATAGGAAAATTGAATCCTTTCTAAGAAAAGCTTATTTGTGTTCAGGTAATCTTCTTAGACCTGCTATATCTTTGGCGGATGTTGCTGCAGCTTCAACTTTTTGGTTGGAAGCTTTAGTGCAACAAGTAATAGATCATAATTCTCATAGCATTATTCTGCTTCAACATACTAATAATTTTATTTGTGATGCCATCTTTGATATCATTAGAGTTGATGTCAGTTATATGTCTCTAGCTATTTTAGCTAGAAGAGCTTTATGGCTTAAAACTTGGAATGCTGATATGTCTTCTAAGTCTACTCTGCTTTCCCTTTCTTTCCAGGGTAATAAATTATTTGGTTCTCAGTTGGATTCTATTATTTCAACTGTTACTGGAGGGAAAGGAACTTTTTTACCACAGGATAAAAAATCTAAAGGTAAATTCAGGTCTAATAATCGTTTTCGTTCCTTTCATCACAACAAGGAACAGAAACCTGATCCTTCATCCTGAGGGCGGGTATCAGTTTGGAAACCATCTCCAGTCTGGAATAAATCCAAGCCTTCTAGAAAATCAAAGCCAGCTTCTAAGTCCACATGAAGGTGCGGCCCTCATTCCAGCTCAGCTGGTAGGGGGCAGATTACATTTTTTCAGAGAAATTTGGATCAAATCCGTTCACAATCTTTGGATTCAGAACATTGTTTCAGAAGGGTACAGAATTGGCTTCAAAATAAGACTTCCTGCAAAGAGATTTTTTCTTTCCCGTGTCCCAGTAAATCCAGCGAAGGCTCAAGCATTTCTGAAATGTGTTTCAGATCTAGAGTTGGCTGGAGTAATTATGCCAGTTCCAGTTCTGGAACAGGGGCTGGGGTTTTATTCAAATCTCTTCATTGTACCAAAGAAGGAGAATTCCTTCAGACCAGTTCTGGATCTAAAAATATTGAATCGTTATGTAAGGATACCAACATTCAAAATGGTAACTGTAAGGACTATCCTGCCTTTTGTTCAGCAAAATCTATTATATGTCTACAATAGATTTACAGGATGCATATCTGCATATTCCGATTCATCCAGATCACTTTCAGTTTCTGAGATTCTCTCTCCTAGACAAGCATTACCAGTTTGTGGCTCTGCCGTTTGGCCTAGCAACAGCTCCAAGAATTTTTACAAAGGTTCTCGGTGCCCTTCTGTCTGTAATCAGAGAACAGGGTATTGTGGTATTTCCTTATTAGGACGATATCTTGGTACTCGCTCAGTCTTTACATTTAGCAGAATCTCATACGAATCGACTTGTGTTGTTTCTTCAAGATCATGGTTGGAGGATCAATTTACTAAAAAGTTCATTGACTCCTCAGACAAGGGTAACCTTTTTGGGTTTCCAGATAGATTCAGTGTCCATGACTCTATCTTTGACAGACAAGAGACGTCTAAAATTGATATCAGCTTGTCAAAACCTTCAGTCACAATCATTCCCTTCTGTAGCCTTATGCATGGAAATTCTAGGTCTTATGACTGCTGCATCGGACGCGATCCCCTTTGCTCGTTTTCACATGCGACCTCTTCAGCTTTGTATGCTGAACCAATGGTGCAGGGATTACACAAAGATTTATCAATTAATATCTTTAAAACCGATTGTACGACACTCTCTGACGTGGTGGACAGATCACCATTGTTTAGTTCAGGGGGCTTCTTTTGTTCTTCCGACCTGGACTGTCATTTCAACAGATGCAAGTCTGACAGGTTGGGGAGCTGTGTGGGGGTCTCTGATGGCACAAGGGGTCTGGGAATCTCAGGAGGTGAGATTACCGATCAATATTTTGGAACTCCGTGCAATTTTCAGAGCTCTTCAGTTTTGGCCTCTTCTAAGAGAGAATCGTTCATTTGTTTTCAAACGGACAATGTCACAAACTGTGGCATATAGCAATCATCAAGGAGGGACTCACAGTCCTCTGGCTATGAAAGAAGTATCTCGAATACTGGTTTGGGCGGAATCCAGCTCCTGTCTAGTTTCTGCGGTTCATATCCCAGGTATAGACAATTGGGAAGCGGATTATCTCAGTCGCCAAACATTGCATCCGGGCGAATGGTCTCTTCACCCAGAGGTATTTCTTCAGATTGTTCAAATGTGGGGACTTCCAGAAATAGATCTGATGGCCTCTCATCTAAACAAGAAACTTCCCAGGTATCTCTCCAGATCCAGGGATCCTCAAGCGGAAGCAGTGGATGCATTGTCACTTCCTTGGGAGTATCATCCTGCCTATATCTTTCCGCCTCTAGTTCTTCTTCCAAGAGTGATCTCCAAGATTCTGAAGGAATGCTCGTTTGTTCTGCTGGTAGCTCCAGCATGGCCTCACAGGTTTTGGTATGCGGATCTTGTCCGGATGGCTTCTTGCCAACCGTGGACTCTTCCGTTAAGACCAGACCTTCTGTCTCAAGGTCCTTTTTTCCATCAGGATCTCAAATCCTTAAATTTAAAGGTATGGAGATTGAACGCTTGATTCTTAGTCAAAGAGGTTTCTCTGACTCTGTGATTAATACTATGTTACAGGCTCGTAAATCTGTATCTAGGGAGATATATTATAGAGTCTGGAAGACTTATATTTCTTGGTGTCTTTTTCATAATTTTTCCTGGCATTCTTTTAGAATTCCAAGAATTTTACAGTTTCTTCAGGTTGGTTTGGATAAAGGTTTGTCTGCAAGTTCCTTGAAAGGACAAATCTCTGCTCTTTCTGTTCTTTTTCACAGAAAGATTGCTAATCTTCCTGATATTCATTGTTTTGTACAAGCTTTGGTGCGTATAAAACCTGTTATTAAGTCAATTTCTCCTCCTTGGAGTTTGAATTTGGTTCTGGGGGCTCTTCAAGCTCCTCCGTTTGAACCTATGCATTCATTGGACATTAAATTACTTTCTTGGAAAGTTTTGTTCCTTTTGGCCATCTCTTCTGCCAGAAGAGTTTCTGAATTATCTGCTCTTTCTTGTGAGTCTCCTTTTTTTGATTTTTCATCAGGATAAGGCGGTGTTGCAAACTTCTTTTGAATTTTTACCTAAGGTTGTGAATTCCAACAACATTAGTAGAGAAATTGTGGTTCCTTCATTATGTCCTAATCCTAAGAATTCTAAGGAGAAATCATTGCATTCTTTGGATGTGGTTAGAGCTTTGAAATATTATGTTGAAGCTACTAAGACTTTCCGGAAGACTTCTAGTCTATTTGTTATCTTTTCCGGTTCTAGGAAAGGTCAGAAGGCCTCTGCCATTTCTTTGGCATCTTGGTTGAAATCTCTAATTCATCATGCTTATGTCGAGTCAGGTAAAACTCCGACTCAAAGGATTACAGCTCATTCTACTAGGTCAGTTTCTACTTCCTGGGCGTTTAGGAATGAAGCTTCAGTTGATCAGATTTGCAAAGCGGCAACTTGGTCCTCTTTGCATACTTTTACTAAATTCTACCATTTTGATGTGTTTTCTTCTTCTGAAGCAGTTTTTGGTAGAAAAGTACTTCAGGCAGCTGTTTCAGTTTGAATCTTCTGCTTATATTTTCATTTAAACTTTATTTTGGGTGTGGATTATTTTTCAGCGGAATTGGCTGTCTTTATTTTATCCCTCCCTCTCTAGTGACTCTTGCGTGGAAAGATCCACATCTTGGGTAGTCATTATCCCATATGTCACTAGCTCATGGACTCTTGCTAATTACATGAAAGAAAACATAATTTATGTAAGAACTTACCTGATAAATTCATTTCTTTCATATTAGCAAGAGTCTATGAGGCCCACCCTTTTTTGTGGTGGTTATGATTTTTTTGTATAAAGCACAATTATTCCAATTCCTTATTTTTTATGCTTACGCACTTTTTTCTTATCACCCCACTTCTTGGCTATTCGTTAAACTGATTTGTGGGTGTGGTGAGGGGTGTATTTATAGGCATTTTGAGGTTTGGGAAACTTTGCCCCTCCTGGTAGGAATGTATATCCCATACGTCACTAGCTCATGGACTCTTGCTAATATGAAAGAAATGAATTTATCAGGTAAGTTCTTACATAAATTATGTTTTTCAATGGGATCTTTCTAACGCCGGTATTTAGAGTCTTGGATGAAGTGAGCGTTAGAAATCTAACGACAAAACTCCAGCCGCAGAAAAAAGTCAGGAGTTAAGAGTTTTATGGGCTAACGCCGGTTCATAAAGCTCTTAACTACTGTGCTTTAAAGTACACTAACACCCATAAACTACCTTTGTACCCCTAAACTGAGGCCCCCCCACATCGCCGCCACTCTAATAAATTTTTTTAGCCCCTAATCTGCCTCCCGCACACCGCCACAACCTACGTTATCCCTATGTACCCCTAATCTGCTGCCCCTAACACCGCCAACCCCTATATTATATTTATTAACCCCTAATCTGCCGCCACCAACGTCGCTGCTACCTTACCTAAAATTATTAACCCCTAATCTGCCGACCGAACCCCGCCGCTACTATAATAAAGTTATTAACCCCTAATCCGCCTCACTCCCGCCTCACTAACCCTATAATAAATAGTATTAACCCCTAATCTGCCCTCCCTAACATCGCCGACACCTAACTTCAAGTATTAAACCCTAATCTGCCGACCGGACCTCACCGCTACTATAATAAATGTATTAACCCCTAAAGCTAACCCTAACCCTAACACTAACACCCCCCAAAGTTAAATATAATTTAAATCTAACGAAATAAATTAACTCTTATTAAATAAATTATTCCTATTTAAAGCTAAATACTTACCTGTAAAATAAACCCTAATATAGCTACAATATAAATTATAATTATATTGTAGCTATTTTAGGATTTATATTTATTTTACAGGCAACTTTGTATTTATTTTAACCAGGTACTATAGCTATTAAATAGTTAAGAACTATTTAATAGCTACCTAGATAAAATAAGTACAAAATTACCTGTAAAATAAATCCTAACCTAAGTTACAATTAAACCTAACACTACGCTATCAATAAATTAATTAAATAAAATACCTACAATTAAATCTAACACTACACTATCAATAAATCAATTACATACAAATCCCTACAAATAAATACAATTAAATAAACTAACTAAAGTACAAAAAATAAAAAAAGCTAAGTTACAAAAAATAAAAAAATTAATTACAAACATAATAAAAATATTACAACAATTTTAAGCTAATTATACCTACTCTAAGCCCCCTAATAAAATAACAAATCCCCCCAAAATAAAAAAATGCCCTACCCTATTCTAAAATTAAAAAAGAAAAGCTCTTTTACCTTACCAGCCCTTAAAAGGGCCTTTTGCGGGGCATGCCCCAAATAATTCAGCTCTTTTGCCTGTAAAAATAAACACAATACCCCCCCCAACATTACAACCCACCACCCACCTACCCCTAATCTAACCCAAACCCCCCTTAAATAAACCTAACACTAAGCTCCTGAAGATCTTCCTACCTTATCTTCACCACACCGGGTATGACCAATCCGTCCAGGCTCCGAAATCTTCATCCAAGCCCAAGCGGGGGCTGGAGATCCATCATCCGGCTGAAGTCTTCTATCAAGCGGCTGAAGAAGTCCAGAAGAGGCTCCAAAGTCTTCATCCTATCCGGGCAGAAGAGGAGATCCGGACCGGCAACCATCTTCATCCAAGCGGCATCTTCTATCTTCATCCGATGACGAGCGGCTCCATCTTGAAGACCTCCCACGCGGATCCATCCTCTTCTTCTGATTGAACTTGAATCTGATTGGCTGATTCCATCAGCCAATCAGATTTTTCCTACCTTAATTCCGATTGGCAGATAGAATCCTATCATCCAATCGGAATTCGAGGGACGCCATCTTGGATGACGTCATTTAAAGGAACCTTCATTCGGACTTAGGACGTCGGAAGAAGAGGATGGATCCGTGCCGGAGGTCTTCAAGATGGAGCCGCTCGTCATCGGATGAAGATAGAAGATGCCGCTTGGATGAAGATGGTTGCCAGTCCGGATCTCCTCTTCTGCCCGGATAGGATGAAGACTTTGGAGCCTCTTCTGGACTTCTTCTTGCCGCTTGATAGAAGACTTCAGCCGGATGATGGATCTCCAGCCCCCCCTTGGGCTTGGATGAAGATTTTGGAGCCTGGACGGATCGGTCATACCCGGTGTGGTGAAGATAAGGTAGGAAGATCTTCAGGGGCTTAGTGTTAGGTTTATTTAAGGGGGTTTGGGTTAGATTAGGCGTATGTGGGTGGTGGGTTGTATTGTTGGGGGGGTATTGTATGTTTTTTTTTACAGGCAAAAGAGCTGAATTCTTTGGGGCATGCCCCGCAAAAGGCCCTTTTAAGGGCTGGTAAGGTAAAAGAGCTTTTCTATTTTAATTTTAGAATAGGGTAGGGCATTTTTTTATTTTGGGGGGCTTTGTTATTTTATTAGGTGGCTTAGAGTAGGTGTAATTAGCTTAAAATTGTTGTAATATTTTTATTATGTTTGTAATTATTTTTTTTATTTTTTGTAACTTAGCTTTTTTTATTTTTTATACTTTAGTTAGTTTATTTATTTGTATTTATTTGTAGGTATTTTATTTAATTAATTTATTGATAGTGTAGTGTTAGATTTAATTGTAGATAATTGTAGGTATTTTATTTAATTAATTTATTGATAGTGTAGTGTTAGGTTTAATTGTAACTTAGGTTAGGATTTATTTTACAGGTAATTTTGTAATTATTTTAACTAGGTAGCTATTAAATAGTTATTAACTATTTAATAGCTATTGTACCTGGTTAAAATAAATACAAAGTTGCCTGTAAAATAAATATTAATCCTAAAATAGCTACAATATAATTATAATTTGTATTGTAGCTATATTAGGATTTATTTTACAGGTAAGTATTTAGCTTTAAATAGGAATAATTTATTTAATAAGAGTTAATTTATTTCGTTAGATTTAAATTATATTTAATTTAGGGGGGTGTTAGTGTTAGGCTTAGATTTAGCTTTAGGGGTTAATACATTTATTAGAGTAGCGGTGAGGTCCGGTCAGCAGATTAGGGGTTAATACTTGAAGTTAGGTGTCAGCAATGTTTGGGAGGGCAGATTAGGGGTTAATACTATTTATTATAGGGTTAGTGAGGCGGATTAGGGGTTAATACATTTATTATAGTAGCGGTGAGGTCCGGTCGGCAGATTAGGGGTTAATTATTGTAGGTAGCTGGCGGCGGTAGATTAGGGGTTAATAAGTGTAAGGTTAGGGGTGTTTAGACTCGGGGTACATGTTAGGGTGTTAGGTGCAGACTTAGAAACTGTTTCCCCATAGGAAACAATGGGGCTGTGTTAGGAGCTGAACGCTGCTTTTTTGCAGGTGTTAGGTTTTTTTTCAGTTCAAACTGCCCCATTGTTTCCTATGGGGGAATCGTGCACGAGCACGTTTTTGAAGCTGGCCGCGTCCGTAAGCACCGCTGGTATTGAGAGTTGCAGTGGCGATAAATATGCTATACGCTCCCTTTTTGGAGCCTAACGCAGCCCTTCTGTGAACTCTAAATACCAGCGGTATTTAAAAGGTGAGGGGGAAAAAAAGCCAGCGTTAGCTACGCGGGTCGTTACCGACAAAACTCTAAATCTAGTCGTTTGGGTTTAAAGGGACAGTAAACCTTAAAAATAATGTTATATAATTCTGCACATAGTGCAGAATTATATAACATTATATTAGCCAAACTTTTATAAAACATAATTTCCCCTATTAATTTAAAAAAACAAAACGCTGTTTCACAGACCCGCTCACTGCTGAGTGGGTCTGTTATATTTACTCAGGGCATCGGGCCAGCTGTATAGTCACAGCCCGGTCCTGTCACAGAAGCGAGCTGCACTTAGTCTTATGACGCGGTCGGGCCAGGCTGTGACTATACAGCTGGCCCAATGCGCTGAGTAAATATAACAGACCCACTCAGCAGACAGCAGAGAGCGGGTCTGTGAAACAGCGTTTTTTTAAAAAAATTAATAGGGGAAATTATGTTTTATAAAAGTTTGGCTAATATAATGTTATATAATTCTGCACTATGTGCAGAATTATATAACATTATTTTTAAAGTTTACTGACACTTTAAGCAACTTTCCAATATATTTATATTATCTAATTTGCTTTATTCTCTTGGTATCCGATTAAATGAGTGAGCCAATAACATAAACCATATATGTGCAGCCACCAATCAGCATCTCCTCAGCCTACGTAGGTATTATTTTTAACAAAGGAAAACTAAGCAAATTAGAAGTAAATTGGAAAATTGTTTAAAATTGCATGTTCTCTCTAAATCATGAAAGAAAAAATATGGTTTTCATGTCTCTTTAAGCACTAGATTGTTATATATAAGCAGATATGCAAGTGTTTTATCTTTCACTTCACAGAATAAAACTTCAACAGATAATTAATGACAAAGGTGTTGAAATGGGTTAAGCCAGTTCTTACAAACAACACACTATCCTTCTTCAGCTATACAATATAGCCCAAATACTGCTCTATGGGTTGGGTTACCACCTCGGCCTTGTTTTTCTGGGTACTTATGAGTTACACATGCTGCAGGGTGTGCCGGGAGGACCATGAATAATGCTGTTCAGGATCACTATTCATTTGCTGTCCCGGGGTGCATTTCATGTTCCCTTCTGCACACCCTGCAGCATGTGTAACTCATAGGTGTCCAGCAAAACATGGCCGAGGTAGTAACCCTATCTATGGGGCACATCTATCAAGCTGAGCATGCTGTGGTGCAGAATCATGCAGATTGACAAGGCTGCTGAGAAGGAGGCGGGGCTTCACAACCATTTACATGTGCAATAATAAAGGGACATAAAAATGCACAATAAAAATAAAAGCCCTAATTTATGCACCACTTGGACTTGGCTGAACATACCTCTTGAGCCAGTGACAAGAGACATATGCATAGCTACCAATCCCCAGCTAGTGCCTTGTAGTGCATTAATTCTCCCGAGCCTACATAAGTATGCTTTTCAACAAAGAATACGAAGAGTGCCAATTACATTTTTTAATAGCAGTAAAAAGTAAAATTGCATGTACATCTAAACCATAAACGTTTAATTTTGACTTTCATGTTCTGGTAGTGGATGCTGCCTCGCAAGCCCTAAAATTGGACAGGCTCCCCCACGGCTTGTTGAATTGGTCTATAATAATAATTATTTTTGTGTACTTCTGTCACCTTTGATGCTCAGCTATACAGAAACCAGGGGCAAAACTACAGGGGGTGCAGGGGTCGCAACTGCGAGGGCCCTTCTTAGATTCTTGCACCTGGACCCTGTAGTTTCTAGTTATGCCTCTGACAGAAACTCCAAATTCTTTACCTGTATTGGCTCAGCAATAAATGCAGCTACATTCTTTGCTGCACATGTATTTAGTGTGTCCTTCAACTGGTCAATATATCTGTCTTTTGCTTCACAGCAACCTGGGGAGAGGAGAGGAAACAAACCAGCAATTAATAATATGAAGCTTATGTAAAACTGCTTTGCAATGGAAACCCATTTAATGAAGTTCCCAATGTTCAGTTCTTGTACTGATGTTGCATCCAGAGACAGTGTAGAACTCTGTAGTGAGTGATGCAACCAATGAAAACCGATTTTTACACGCTACAGACTCCAGTACTTGTTGGTTACGCTCTGTGAGTTTAAGAACTAACTTCCTTTCTCCCTAATTTTTAGTTGTACATCATTTGTGTTTTCTTTTCATTAATTTTTGCATTTGCGATACATTTGGAATGAGCACAAGAAGCTACTAGCCCTGTACAGGAAGTGCCCTTCATGACAAGAGATGGCAATCAGATGTCAGGCAGTAATGGCGCAGTCCTATGTCAGTATAATGAAAAGACTACTTCTAGTGACTTTGACCATAGAGCTGCACAGCTGTTTTGGAACACTGGCCACTACTGCAGTCAAAATTGATGTGGATTTGATGCTCACCTGAAGATTTGGTTGTGTATCTCTCTAAGCTTTCTAGGTATTGTCCCTCCCCAGGGGATTTATGTTTAAAAGGGAAGAGGTGAAATACTGTCTGTAACACTGCTGTCTCAGCTTGGACCAGCCATGTGTGTGTATCTACTGCATAGAACTGAAATATGTCTTTCTATTCAGCGTATTTACCCTTTGCCTACTGATACAAATTCCACAACTCGCAATAGAGATAGATTGCCCTGTTTTTTCAGGCTTAAAGGGACACTAAACCCAATTTTTTTCTTTCACGATTCAGATACAGCATGCAATTTAAAGCAACTTTCTAATTTACTATTATCATTTTTTCTTCTTTTTCTTGATATGTTTATTTGAAAAAGCAGGAATGTAAGCTTAGCAGTGGGCCCATTTTTGGTTCAGCACCTGGGTAGCGCTTGCTGATTGGTGGCTAAATGTAACCACCAATAAGCAAGCGCTACCCAGGGTGCTGAACCAAAAATGGTCCGGATCCTTAGATTAGATTCCTGCTTTTCAAATAAAGATATCAAGAGAACAAAGAAAAAGTTATAATAGGAGTAAATTAGAAAGTTGCTTATATATAAAAGGTCTGGTTTTTACTCATTCAGAATCAGAGTAGATGTTAGCAGGTTCAATTTTGCCTTTTTAAGTTTGTAAATTAGCACAAATTTTGCTTTATGTCCTTTGTATTGGTACTGCTAGCAGAGACTTTTTTTTATTAGCTATGTTGCTATTACTTAATTTAAAGGGATACTAAACCTAATTTTTTTCTGTCATGATTCAGATAGAACATGCAATTTTAACTTTCTAATTTACTTCTATTTTTTTTTGTTCTTTTGCTATCTTTATTTGAAAAGCAGGAATCTAAGCTTAGGAGCCGGCCCATTTTGAGTTCAGCACCTGGGTAGCCACCAATCAGCAAGCACTACCCAGGGTAGCAAATACATTTATCTAGCAATTTGTTTATTGTCTCTTTAATCAATAATATAAATTCACATTTGTGCAGTTTGCAGTCATATTATTTTTTGTAATTGTATAAGTAACATTTTTTTAAAAATCCATTTACTTCATAAAATAAACATTCTGATGGCTGCAATTTAGCTAATCACTTGCATCATAACTAACACTTCCCTACCTATTCACCCCTCTCCGTACGTCTCATTAGTTCTATGCACGCAACAGAAACTGCTCTTACTATATTAAATAACATGCCATCTCCTAAAAGCAAAAAAATATATATAAAATATATATGTGTTTTAAGATGTAAATGCTGCAGAATTGGGAAAGTTAAAAATCATGATCAAAGCACTTTAGACAGTATTGAATTCTTTCAGTATAAAGTTGCTCAAAATACAGATTTGCAGAAGGATTTCTAATGAAAATTTTGCTAATGGATCAGAATTAGACATGTGCGATTCGGTTCGGTCCAAATCGAAATTCGGACGAATTTTGCCAAATTCGGAATTCGGATCGATTCGAATTTCCGAATTGCGGCAGTGCTGAATCTACCGAAAAAATCTGAATCGATTCGAATTTATTCGGATGGATTTGGATGGATTCGGATGGCCATGTATTACACTAGTATTGTACAGTATACTAGTGTAATACACAGCACATCCCACTTAACAGTGCCGAAATTCTGAAAATCCGAATCGATTCGAACCGAATAGAACCGAACCGAATTTCACACAAATCCGAAAGAATCCGAATGAATCCGAAACAAATTAATTCGATTTCTTCCGAATTCGAATCAATCCGAACTGAAATTCGAATCGGTCCGAATCGATCCGAACCGAACCGAATTTTTTGCGGCTGCACATGTCTAATCAGAATAGACCTCATACAATATAATTTTATGAATATTTTATACTCTTCGTCTGTCCCATTATATATTATCCCCTTAAGGACACGGCCATTTTTCAATTTCTTTCCCTTAAGGACCAGGGCTATTTTTACATTTCTGCGGTGTTTGTGTTTAGCTGTAATTTTCCTCTTACTCATTTACTGTACCCACACATATTATATACCGTTTTTCTCGCCATTAAATGGACTTTCTAAAGATACCATTATTTTCATCATATTTTATAATTTACTATAAAAAAAATTATAAAATATGAGGAAAAAATGGAAAAAAACACACTTTTTCTAACTTTGACCCCCAAAATCTGTTACACATCTACAACCACCAAAAAACACCCATGCTAAATAGTTTCTAAATTTTGTCCTGAGTTTAGAAATACCCAATATTTACATGTTCTTTGCGTTTTTCGCAAGTTATAGGGCAATAAGTACAAGTAGCACTTTAATATTTCCAAACCACTTTTTTTCAAAATTAGCGCTAGTTACATTGGGACACTGATATTTTTCAGGAATCCCTGAATATCCCTTGACATGTATATATATTTTTTTAGAAGACATCCCAAAGTAATGATCTAGGCCCATTTTGGTATATTTCATGCCACCATTTCACAGCCAAATGAGATCAAATAAAGAAAAAATTCACTTTTTCATAATTTTTTTCACAAACTTTAGGTTTCTCACTGAAATTATTTGCAAACAACTTGTGCAATTATGGCATAAATGGTTGTAAATGCTTCTCTGGGATCCCCTTTGTTCAGAAATAGCAGACATATATGGCTTTTGTGTTGCTTTTTGGTAATTAGAAGGCTGCTAAATGCTGCTGCGCATCACACGTGTATTATGCCCAGCAGTGCAGGGGTTAATTAGATAGCTTGTAGGGAGCTTGCAGGGTTAATTTTAGCTTTAGTGTAGAGATCAGCCTCCCACCTGAGAGATCCCACCCCCTGATCCCTCCCAAACATCTCTCTTCCCTCCCCCACCCCACAATTGTCCCCGTCATCTTAAGTACTGCCTCCAAAAAATGTTTTCTTTTACTTTTTTGCATATAATTAAATTTTTTCTGTAGTGTAGCTGCCCCCCCTAATACCCTCCTCCCTCTTCTCCTCCCAGATCCTTTTGAAAATTATTTCCCCCCCTCCCTCTCCCTCTCTCCCATTCATAAATTCATTGGTGACAGTGGCTGTTACGCGATTGCGCGCACATATGCGCGCGCACGCGCGCTCCCTGCATGCCCCTGCACGCTCCCGGCACCCGGCGTGCACATTGCACATTCAGGAACCGGATGCCTGGTAGCGAAGGGCCGCCCACCCGCCTCCCTGCAGCTGCTCCCACCCACCAACGATCGGGTCCATCGCTACCGGTGAAGAGAGGGCCACAGAGTGGCTCTCTCTGCATCGGTTTTGGAAAAAAGGTATTGCAGTGATGCCTCAATGTCGAGGCATCACAGCAATACCTTGAAAGCGGCTGGAAGCGATCAGGATCGCTTCCAGCCGCTTTAAACCCTGATGTCGTACAGGGTACGTTGCTGGTCTTTAAAGACCAGGTTGTGTGCGACGTACCCTGTACGACATGTGTCGTTAAGGGGTTAACATGTTCCTGCCATTCAGTGTGAGATAATGACTTGATTTCACCAGGGGATAGAATGTAGAACACCATATTGACTAAATTTGGAGAACTGTCCTTCTATGAACTACATTTTCCCAAAACTGAAGCTTTTCTATGGGGGTTCCAAAATAATTATAACCAGATTTTACAAAACCCCTTTAAGTGGATTAGTCGTTCTATCAAACACCTTGGATTGTTCATTTCTAATGATATCCCTACGGTGATTCAGGATAGCTACAGTACATCCCTCTTTTACATGAACTAAGGCAACTTAGAACTAAATGGAATTTCTCAGCTGTACTAAAAATGAGCTTTCTCCCAAAACGTACTTACCTCTTCAGATGCCTCCCCATTTGCTTACCAAACACCTGCTTCTCCAATTTCAATGCGGAATGACTGATTACATCTGGCAGGGATGAGGTTCAAGAGTCGTATACAGAACCCTACATGATGCTGGTTGTTCAGGCATTGTCTGTAATAGCGCAGGCCTTCCCGCGAGTTGCAAGACTGCGCTATTAGACCCTCCCTCCTGCAGACTTGCTAAAATATTGCGGTCTCGCAGCTATTGAAAAAGGCCCCCCATAGTAAGACCAGTGATGATAAGGGGTTAAATCAAAGCAATTTATTACCTGGGGAGCAGCTGCATTTCCGTATTGTTTGCACGGGGGAATCTCTGCAGTGACTTCCTCCCCAAATACCACGGAAAACATCAGGATTCATTGTCTGAGAGGACAACAAACATATATTTTTTTGTATGTTTATTTAAAAAAACACAAAAAAACAACAACACAACAGACATATAAAGTTGAAATACAGCTAATACATATTACTGAGGGTGTAAAATGTAGTCAGAAGAGCACATTTCTGTAATGAATTAATTCTTGAGCAAAGACAGGTTGATTATCTTTATTTATTTTTCATTTATTTCCTTCTAGTGTATAAGATGGAGAAAATCAATACTTTATAGACTCTAATTGAATGGTTTGGCAGCTGTGATTGGTGGCAACTGTTATACCCTTGTGAATGTGATGTACATATTTATTATTTATTTATTTGTTTTAAATCCAGCTTTGTTTAAAGGTGCAATCATTTTACAAGGATACATTTGTAACTGTTTTAACTAACCATTTAAATATTTATTATGTTGTCAAAGGGAATGTCTTGATGTCTTCAGTTATTAATATTGTTATATTACATTGAAAGAATAAATAAAAAAGGGTATTTATGAAATTGAATTCCAGATAATTCCAATTTTCATTGTATAAAAATGTTATTTATATTTTATTTTTATTTATTAGTACAGCATCTATTTGTATTAAGTCACTGGAAATTTTTTAAGACTTAAAGGGACAGTAAAGTAAGATTTTTTTTATATGCATCAGAAATTAGTCATATTATAAAATATCTACATGCAAAATGAAAGTTAGAAAGCATATTAAACTGTTTTGTGAATCGTGCATTGTTTTCCAGCCCAGGACACACCCTCTTAAATGTTGTTGATGTAATTTGCTTTTCTGTGGTCAATTAGGGACAGATGTAAACAATTACAGAGGGAAAAACCATGAGTCAAAGTTAGCTTTAATTTATCCAAGGAATATAAAATAAACAAAGTGCTAAGCGAAGATAGCATGACTAACGTGTTTCAGCATTGCACTTTAGTTATAGACTTATAATTAATTAAACAGCTACACACTTTTTTAAGGAACAGTAAGCATTAAGTGCCAGATTACAAGTGGAGCGTTATTTAATGCTCCCGCCAAATCTTTAACTGCGCTAGAAGTAAGCTTTTTGTGCGAGTAGGGTTGCGCTCGTATTACAAGTTAAAAGTAAACTGTTTCGCTCATGCGCTAACCCACGAGCGTAAAAAGACGAACTTACAATATCACATGAACGATAACGTATTCCCCATATAAGTCAACGGAGGAAAAAAGTGGAAAAACACCCTACTGACGTGCAAAGCTGATCGCATATTCTCAAGTGTGCTAACACGACATGAAAATATGAGTATTTTACGTTCCAATTTTCTTCCCATAGATGAATATGTTCTATATATTCATAAATACATATTTCTACCTCTATGTTAAAGCCCTTTGTCTGCCTTTTTTTCTATTACCCTGAGACCTCATATGTTTGTCCTTTTTTGTAATTGTAACTGTACTTGTAATGAATTTTTTATGCATTTTGTGATACTTTTTTGTTTTGCAAAACTGTAAACTAGAGTTCTGAGGTCGCACTACCCTGACACACATTAACTTCATTGCGCTCAAACAATTGATTTTTTTTTCAATCTTGAAATACCTCATGCAAACACCTACTATAAAACCTTTATCACTTGCGGGATACTTTTAGCGTTCCACTCGTAATCTAGTCCTAAGTATTTATTTTTAGAAACAGAATCATTATTACAATAAAGCCACCATACTCCCATAGAAAATTTTGTTACTTTTTGTTACTATCAAAAGTGCTACTCAGCAACTGGTGCTGACAGCCAACTGTATGCAGCTTTTTTTTAATTATTATTATTATTATAATAATCAACAATTGATTCTACTACCAGCTGCAATTTTCCCCTGTACCTGTCTCCTTGTCTTAGTAATAACCTTCTTGTACATATCCAAGCTTGAACAGTTTCTTCTTGCTCTTATAAATTGACCCTTAGCTATTGCAGTGTACTGTATATGTCTACAGTGATTGTTATTCACATAAATGTAGCTTATTTCTGGAAATAGGTTTATGAAATAAAGAAAGCTCAATTTAAACAACTTCCAGCACGTATCAGCCAATCACTCTTCAGAGTGTCAGCGTACAACATTCCTTAGTATTTACCACAGTTTTCACAGTCAAATTATAGGAAAGGCTGGTAAAATAATTGATGATAGTGTGATGCAATTTTTTTAAAATTATGCATAATTTAACATTTTATGGTAAATAACATTTTGAGTTTCAAGTCTCTTTAAGGAACCAGCAATTAAGGGACATTTAAGCACTACAGTAACTGCAAAATCCTATAATATAACAGGCCAAGTGTGTTTGTCTGAATCTGTCATGCACAGTAGAGACTGCGCAAGGTCAAACACAACTGGCCTTCAACAGAATGACCTGCAATCTGATCCTCCGAGAATAGTAGGCGAGACAGAATGGGGCCAACCGGGCACGATGGAGTGGGGCGGACGCGACGGGGGCAGGGCCGGCCAGGTGTGAAGCAGGCGGGGCCGCGACGGGGGCCAGGCGCCATGGACATGAGAGAGCTCAAAAGAGGAAGCATAGAGAGAGAGCAAAAGAGGAGGGATAGAGAGAGCAAAAGAGAGGGATAGAGAGAGCAAAAGAGGGGGAGAGAGGCATCAAAAGAGAGGGGGTGAGAGAGCAAAAGAAAGGGGAGAGAGAGAGAGAGAGAGAGCAAAAGAGGGGGGATAGAGAGAGCAAAAGAGAGGGAGGGAGACAGCAAAAGAGAGGGGGGAGAAAGGGGGGAGAGAGAGAGAGCAAAAGAAGGGGGAGAGAGAGAGCAAAAGAGAGGGAGGGAGAGAGACAGCAAAAGAGAGGGGGAGAGAGAGAGCAAAAGAGAGGGGGAGAGAGAGAGCAAAAGAGAGGGGGGAGAGAGAGCAAAAGAGAGGGGGAGAGAGAGAGCAAAAGAGAGGGGGATAGCAAAAAAGAGAGGGGAGAGAGAGAGTGCAAAAGAGAGGGGGAGAGAGCTAGCAAAAGAGAGGGGGAAGAGAGAGAGAGAGCAAACGAGAGGGGGAGAGAGACAGCAAAAGAGAGGGAGAGAGGCAATAAAAGAGAGGGGGGATAGAGAGAGCAAAAGAGAGGGAGAGAGACAGCAAAAGAGAGGGGGAGAGAGAGCAAAAAAGAGGGGGGAGAGAGAGCAAAAGAGAGGGGGAGAGAGAGAGCAAAAGAGAGGGGGGAGAGAGAGCAAAAAAGAGGGAGGAGAGAGAGCAAACGAGAGGGGGGAGGGAGAGCAAAAGAAAGGGTAGAGAGAGAGAGAAAGAGGGGGATAGAGAAAGCAAAAGAGAGGGAGAGAGACAGCAAAAGAGGGGGGAGAGCAAAAGAGAGGGGGAGAGAGAGAGCAAAAGAGAGGGGGAGAGCGCAAAAGAGAGGGGAAGAAAGAGTGCAAAAGAGGTGGGAGAGAGAGAAAAAGAGAGGGGCGAGAGTGACAGCAAAAGAGAGGGGGAGAGAGAGAACAAAAGATAGGGGGAGAGAGCAAAAGAAAGGGAAAGAGACAGCAAAAGAGAGGTGGGAGAGAGAGAGAGAGAGCAAAAGAGAGAGGATAGAGAGAGCTAACGAGGGGGATAGAGAGAGCAAAAGAGAGGGATAGAGAGAGCAAAAGAGAGGGGGAGAGAGCAAAACAGGGGGGATATAGAGAGCAAAAGGGGGGGGGGGGACCGAGAGAGCAAAAGAGAGGGATAGGGACAGCCAAAGAGAGGAAGAGAGACAGCAAAAGAGAGGGGGAGAGAGAGAGCAAAAGAAAAGGGAGAGAGAGCAAAAGAGGGGGATAGAGAGAGTAAAAGAGAGGGAGGGAGAAAGAGCAAAAGAGAGAGAGGGGGAGAGACAGCAAAAGAGAGGGGAGAGAGAGAGAGCAAAAGAGAGGGGGAGAGGGCAAAAGAGAGGGGAGAGAGAGAGAGAGCGCAAAAGAGAGGGGGGGGGAGAGAGCAAAAGAGAGGGGGGAGAGAGAGCATAAGAGAGGGGAGAGAGAGAGAGCAAAAGAGAGGGGGAGAGAAAGAGCAAAAGAGAGGGGGAGAGAGACAGCAAATGAGAGGGGGGAGAGAGAGCAAAAGAAAGGGGAGAGAGAGAGCAAAATAGGGGGGATAGAGAGAGCAGAAGAGGGGAAATAGAGAGAGCAAAAAAGAGGGAGAGAGACAGCAAAACAGAGGGGGGAGTGAGAGCAAAAGAGAGGGGGAGAAAGAGAAGGGGGGAGAAAGAGAGCAAAAGAGAGGGGGAGAGCGCAAAAGAGAGGGGGAGAGAGAGCAGAAAAGAGAGGGGGAGAGAGAGCACAAAAGAGAGGGGGAGAGAGAGCAAAAGAGAGGGAGTAGAGAGACAGCAAAAGAGAGGTGGAGAGAGAGAACAAAATAGAGGGGGAGAGAGAGCAAAAGAGATTAAAAGAGACATCAAAAGATAGGGGGGAGAGAGAGCAAAAGAAAGGGGAGAGAGAAAGAGAGAGATCAAAAGAGGGGGGATAGAGAGAGCAAAAGAGAGGGATAAAGACAGCAAAAGAGAGGGGGAGAGAGAGCAAAACAATTGGACCATGTACATGGGTTTTAGGACTAGTTATAAATAATGCACAGAAAAAAGCAAAACCACCAATATCTTTAAGCAGATTAAAGATATTGGTGGTGCTGCTTTTATCTGTGCATTATATGTGTTGGGGGTTTGTGCATGACCCTCTGAGCTGGCACAACTTCTATTTGAGCCCGGGTGCTGGATATTCTGGACTTTGCAAAATTATATATGTTAGGCATTAAATCAAATCAAAGGATAAATACAATAATATGTAAAAACATAATTTATGTAAGAACTTACCTGATAAATTCATTTCTTTCATATTGGCAAGAGTCCATGAGCTAGTGACATATGAGATATACAATCCTACCAGGAGGGGAAAACATAGAAACATAGAAACATAGATATTGACGGCAGATAAGAGCCATAGGCCCAGCAAGTCTGCCCGACCTTACCTAACAGTATAAACTTATCTAGTTCGTAGGATAGCCCTATGCTTGTCCCATGCATTTTTAAAGTCCCCCACAGTGTTTGTTGCTACTACCTCTTGAGGAAGTTTATTCCATAAATCAATCACTCTTTCTGTAAAGAAGTGCTTCCTCAAATTACTCCTGAATCTACTACCCTTTAGCTTGAGCTCATGACCCCTTGTTCTTGAATTTTCCATTCACTGACCCCTGAGGAACACCACTAGTAACAGCCCCCTCTGCTGAATAAACTCCATTTACTAAGACACTTTGTTTTCTGTCCTTAAGCCAGCATTCCACCCAGTTCACAATTTTTGAATCTAGACCAAGGAGATATAGTTTGTGAATATGTTTATTGTGTGGGACGGTGTCAAATGCTTTGCTGAAATCTAGATATGCTACATCAACTGCTCCTCCCTTGTCTAATACTTTTGTTACATAATCAAAGAAGTCAATTAGATTAGTCTGACATGATCTCCCTGAAGTAAAACCATGCTGATTTTGGTCCTCTAAATTGTTTGTCTTTATGTAAGTCATAATTCTTTCTTTTAAGAGGCTTTCCATTAATTTCCCTACTACTGAAGTTAAACTAACTGGCCTGTAGTTGCCAGATTCTTCTCTACTGCCCTTTTTATGAAGAGGTATTACATTTGCTATTCTCCAATCATCTGGGACAGCTCCTGTTAATAGTGACTGATTAAACAGATCAGTTAATGGGAAAGTTTCCCAAACCTCAAAATGCCTATAAATACACCCCTCACCACACCCGCAATTCAGTTTAACGAATAGCCAAGCAGTGGGGTGATAAAGAAAGGAGTAGAAAGCATCAACAAAGGAAATTTGGAAATAATTTTGCTTTATACAAAAAATCATAACCACCATAAAAAAGGGTGGGCCTCATGGACTCTTGCCAATATGAAAGAAATGAATTTATCAGGTAAGTTCTTACATAAATTATGTTTTCTTTCATGTAATTGGCAAGAGTCCATGAGCTAGTGACATATGGGATATCAATACCCAAGATGTGGATCTCCACTCCAGAGTCACTAGAGAAGGATGGAATAAAATAAAAACAGCCATATACCGCTGAAAAAATTAATCCGCAACCCAAAAAAATAAGTTTATTTTCATTTTTGAAAGAAAAAAACTTAAATCAAAAGCAGAAGAATCAAACTGAAACAGCTGCCTGAAGAACTTTTCTACCAAAAACTGCTTCCGAAGAAGCAAATACATAAAAACGGTAGAATTTAGTAAATGTATGCAAAGAGGACCAAGTCGTTTGCTTTGCAAATCTGATCAACTGAAGCTTCATTCTTAAAAGCCCACGAAGTGGAGACTGATCTAGTAGAATGAGCTATAATTCTCTGAGGCGGGGCTTGACCCGACTCCAAATAAGCTTGATGAATCAAAAGCTTTAACCAAGAGGCCAAGGAAATAGCAGAGGCCTTCTGACCTTTCCTAGGACCAGAAAATATAATAAATAGACTAGAAGTCTTCCTGAAATCTTTAGTAGCTTCAACATAATATTTCAAAGCTCTTACCACATCCAAAGAATGTAAGGATCTTTCCAAAGGATTCTTAGGATTAGGACACAAGGAAGGGACAACAATTTCTCTACTAATGTTGTTAGAATTCACAACCTTAGGTAAAAATTCAAATGAAGTCCGCAAAACCACCTTATCCTGATGAAAAATCAGAAAAGGAGATTCACAAGAAAGAGCAGATAGCTCAGAAACTCTTCTAGCAGAAGAGATAGCCAAAAGGAACAACACTTTCCAAGAAAGTAGTTTAATGTCCAAAGAATGCATAGGCTCAACTGGAGGAGCCTGTAAAGCCTTCAGAACCAAATTAAGACTCCAAGGAGGAGAAATTGATTTAATGACAGGCTTAATACGAACTAAAGCCTGTACAAAACAGTGTATGTCAGGAAGTATAGCAATCTTTCTGTGAAATAAAACAGAAAGAGTGGAGATTTGTCCTTCCAAGGAACTTGCAGACAAACCCTTATCCAAATCATCCTGAAGAAACTGTAGAATTCTAGGAATTCTAAAAGAATGCCAGGAGAATTTATGAGAAGAACACCATGAAATGTAAGTCTTCCAAACTCTATAATAAATCTTCCTAGAGACTGATTTACGAGCTTGTAACATAGTATCAATCACTGAGTCAGAGAAACCTCTATGACTTAGTACTAAGCGTTCAATTTCCACACCTTCAAATTTAATGATTTGAGATCCTGATGGACCGTCTGGCCGTAACGGAATTGGCCAAGACGGGCAACTGGACATCCGAACCAGATCCGCATACCAAAACCTGTGTGGCCATGCTGGCACTACCAGCAACACAAATGATTGTTCTATGATGTTTTTGGAAATCACTCTTGGAAGGAGAACTAGTGGCGGGAAGATGTAAGCAGGATAATAACACCAAGGAAGTATCAGCGCATCCACTGTTTCCGCCTGAACATCCCTGGACCTGGACAGGTATCTGGGAAGTTTCTTGTTTAGATGAGAGGCCATGAGATCTATCTCTGGAAGACCCCATATCTGAACAATCTGAGAAAAAACATCTGGATGGAGAGACCACTCCCCTGGATGTAAAGTCTGGCGGCTGAGATAATCCGCTTCCTAATTGTCTACACCTGGGATATGCACCGCAGAGATTAGACAGGAGCTGGATTCCACCCAAACAAGTATTCGAGATACTTCTTTCATAGCTTGGGGACTGTGAGTCCCACCCTGATGATTGACATATGCCACTGTTGTGATAATGTCTGTCTGAAAACAAATGAACGGTTCTCTCTTTAATAGAGGCCAAAACTGAAGAGCTCTGAGTTCTAAAATATTTATTGGAAATCTCGCCTCTTGAAATTTCCAAACTCCTTGTGCTGTCAGAGATCCTCAAACAGCTCCCCAACCTGAAAGACTCGCATCTGTTGTGATCACAGTCCAGGTTGGCCGAACAAAAGAAGCCCCTTGAACTAAACGATGGTGATCTATCCACCATGTCAGAGAGTGTCGTACATTGGGATTCAAGGATATTAATTGTGATATCTTTGTATAATCCCTGCACCATTGATTCAGCATACAAAGCTGGAGAGATCTCATATGAAAATGAGCAAAGGGGATCGCGTCCGATGCTGCAGTCATGAGACCTAAAACTTCCATGCACATAGCCACTGAAGGGAATGACTGAGACTGAAGGTGCCGGCAGGCTGCAACCAATTTTAAACGTCTCTTGTCTGTTAGAGACAGAGTCATGGACACTGAATCTATCTGGAAGCCTAAAAAGGTGACCCTTGTCTGAGGAATCAAGAAACTTTTTGGTAAATTGATCCTCCAACCATGTTTCCGAAGAAACAACACTAGTTGATTTGTGTGAGATTCTGCAGTACGTAAAGACTGAGCTAGTACCAAGATAACGTCCAAATAAGGAAACACTGGAATACCCTGTTCTCTGATTACAGAGAGTAGGACACCCAGAACCTTTAAAAAGATTATTGGAGCGGTTGCTAGGCCAAATGGAAGAGCAACAAATTGGTAATGCTTGTCTAGAAAAGAGAATCTCAGAAACTGATAATGTTCTGGATGAATCGTAATATGAAGGTATGCATCCTGCAAGTCTATTGTGGACATATAATGTCCTCGCTGAACAAAAGGCAGAATAGTCCTTATAGTCACCATCTTGAAAGTTGGTACTCTTACATAACGATTCAAAATTTTCAGATCCAGAACTGGTCTGAATAAATTTTTCCTTCTTTGGGACAATGAATAGATTTGAATAAAACCCCAAACCTTGTTCCAGAAGAGGAACTGGCATGATTACCCCTGAAGACTCCAGGTCTGAAACACACTTCAGGAAAGCCTGAGCTTTTACTCGATTTTCTGGGATACGTGAGAGAAAAAATCTTCTCACAGGAGGTCTTACTCTGAATCCTATTCGATACCCTTGAGAGACAATGCTCTGAATCCATTGATTTTGAACAGATTTTATCCAAATATCCTTGAAAAACCTTAATCTGCCCCCTACCAGCTGAGCTGGAATGAAGGCCGCACCTTCATGCGGACTTAGGGGCTGACTTTTGTTTCCTAAAAGGCATGGATTTATTTCAATTTGAGGAAGGCTTCCAATTGGAGGCAGATTCCTTGGGGGGAGGATTGAGTTTTTGTTCCTTATTCTGACGAAAGGAACGAAAACGGTTAGAAGCCTTAGATTTACCCTTAGGTTTTTTATCCTGAGGCAGAAAAACTCCCTTTCCCCCAGTAACAGTTGAAATAATAGAATCCAACTGAGAACCAAATAAATTATTACCTTGGAAAGAAAGAGATAGTAATCTAGATTTAGATGTCATATCAGCATTCCAAGATTTAAGCCACAAAGCTCTTCTAGCTAATATAGCTAAAGACATGGATCTAACATCACAAATAAAATGATTAGCATGTTGCAGTAAGCGAATAATGCTAGATATGTCAGAATCCAATTCTTGTTGCGCTAAATTCTCCAACCAGAAAGTTGATGCAGCCGCAACATCAGCCAAAGAAATTGCAGGTCTGAAAAGATGACCTGAATATAAATAGGCCTTCCTTAGATAAGATTCAAGCTTCCTATCTAAAGGATCCTTAAAGGAAGTGCTATCTTCCATAGGAATAGTGGTACGTTTAGCAAGAGTAGAAATAGCCCCATCAACTTTGGGGATCTTTTCCCAAAACTCTATAGATTTTGCTGGCAAAGGACACAATTTTTTAAACCTTGAAGAAGGAATAAAAGAAGTACCTGGCTTATTCCATTCCTTAGAAATCATATCAGAAATAGCCTCAGGAATAGAAAAAAAACCCTGGTGAAACCACAGGAGGTTTAAAAACAGCATTTAAATGTTTATTAGACTGAACGTCAAGAGGACTGATTACCTCAATATCCAAAGTAATTAACACTTCATTTAATAAAGAACGCATATACTCAATTTTAAATAAATAAGTAGATTTGTCAGTGTCAATGTCTGAGGAGGATCTTCTGAATCAGATAGATCCTCATCAGAAGAGGATAAATTATCATATTGTTGGTTATTTGAAATTTCAACAACTAAATGAGACGTTTTAAAAGACCTATTACATTTATTTGAAGGTGGAAATGCAGACAAAGCCTTCAGAATAGAATCAGAAACAAATTCTTTAAAATTTACAGGTATATTATGCGCATTAGAAGTTGAAGGAACTGCAACTGGCAATGTACTATTACTGAAGGACACATTATCTGCATGTAAAAGTTTATCAAAACAACTATTACAAATGACATTCTGCGATATAATTTCTACAATTTTACAACAAATGCACTTAGCTTTGGTAGAACCGATGTCAGGCAGCAATGTTCCAGCAGAAGCTTCTGAGGCAGGCTCAAAGTGAGACATCTTGCAAAATGTGAGAGAAAAAAACAACATATAAAGCAAAATTATCTATTTCCTTATATGACAGTTTCAGGAATGGGAAAAAATGGAAATAGCAAAGCCCTCTGATAGAGAAAAAATCAAGAGGCAAACATCAATGGGGTATTGAAATAATGAAAAAGTTTGGCGCCAAGGATGACGCACAACGTAACTTTGGCGCCAAAAAATAACCGGAAATGACACACTTGCGTCACTAATGATGCAACCGTGTGAAAGGTCTCTGCGTCAAGTATGACGCCTAAAATGACGAACTTGCGTCATAGACGTACTCTTTTGCGCCAAAAAATTTTCGCGCCAACATTTTTTAAAAGATGTCTATATTCCCCAAATATGAAACTGACAGTCTGCAGAAGGAAATACATGAACCTGACTCATGGCAAATATAAGTACAATACATATATTTAGAACTTTATATTAATGCATAAAGTGCCAAACCATAGCTGAGGTGTCTTAAGTAATAAAAAACATACTTACCAAAAGACACCCATCCACATATAGCAGATAGCCAAACCAGTACTAAAACAGTTATTAGTAGAGGTAATGGTAAATTAAGAGTATATCGTTGATCTAAAAAGGGAGGTAGGAGATGAATCTCTACGACCGAACAGAGAACTTATGAAAAAGATCCCGTTAGGGAAATCATCGTATTCAATAAGTGATACTCCCTTCACGTCCCTCTGACATTCGCTGTACTCTGAGAGGAATCGGCTTCAACAATGCTGAGAAGCGCATATCAACGTAGAAATCTTAGCACAAACTTACTTCACCACCTCCATAGGAGGCAAAGTTTGTAAAACTGAATTGTGGGTGTGGGGAGGGGTGTATTTATAGGCATTTTGAGGTTTGGGAAACTTTGCCCCTCCTGGTAGGATTGTATATCCCATATGTCACTAGCTCATGGACTCTTGCCACTTACATGAAAGAAATGTATATTTTATCATTTACAATACCAATTTTAAAAAGAAAACTATATGGAGGAAACTTTATACAAGAAAATATAGATGATATAAGTAACTCATCTTAAGGACAAAAATGATCAGCTTTTGAAGCTTTGTGTAAAAGGCTTGCATGAGTAAACTTGCCACCCTAAATTTAATTTAAACAGAAGAAAAGGGCCACCTTGTGCGTATCAAAATGCAAACTGGATCAGACAGGTACTTATTTGCTTATTATTGAGTTTGGCGCCCCCAGGGGGGTTAATTTACCCTTGTTTTTTATTGCCTTAATGTAAAAAGCAGAAAGTGCTTCTTTTGCCTCTCTGCCACCTCAGAAGTGGCGAGACAATCATGTTCAGGGTGATTAAGAAACCCTGACAATTTGTTGTGCGAGAGCAGGGGGCAGCATTACACACGAAACCTCTTGTGCAATGCTAAATATTTGCATCCGATGCAGCAGACAGACAGGTCCTCTACGTGCCAAACAGTCTGCCTGCAATCATGAAAAGTTTTGCCCTTAAACTGATTTTGCTACATAATTTTTTTTCTTTTTTTTTTTTTCTTTTTTTTTTTTTTTTTTTTTCAAAAAAGCTTTATTGAAAGGTATTCAAAAGGTTACAAGTTTTTCAATTTTTCCAAGATGCATATGAAAACAAAGTTATGCGATCAATACATTGCGAATTGTGATGTTTAATATTAACGTGTGAGAAACATTCTTCCCCTAGCTCCCCTAGACATGATAAATTACTGACCGCTCGTAGAACATGTGGAGTTTAGCTCCAAAGAGATCAGAACACAGGTCAATATGCACTTGTATGTTAAAAAGTCCAAAAGTCCAGCAGTGCACTTTTCCTGGTGTTTTACGGCCATTCCTACCAAGTTATATATGCAAAATCTAGGATCACCAGAGAGTGAGAAGCAGAGAGAAAAGGGGGAGAAAGAGGAGGGGGGGTTGTTTGGGGTTCGTTTGTGCAAATCTCATGAAGATTAGGCGGGGGTGATAGGTAAGGATGAGGGAGGAAGAGGAGGAAGGATGGGGGAGGGGGGTCAATGGATGGGTCAGAGGTCCGTGCAGTAGTCAAAGTCTCCCTACACTATCCTTTGCTACATAATTTAAGGGCAAGACAAAGGCTGGTGCTTTAGCATAACTAAATATGAAACATTCAAATAAATAATTTAAAGCAATTTAACTTGATATGATGAGAATATCTCCACATCATCTGGTTTTCAAAAAAACGATCCCATTTCAACTTCAAGAAGCAGATTTTCATTTTTTTATGTTAGTAACAATAATCAATAATAATTTAAATGGTGTGAATACATTTACATAAAGGCCCCTTTAAAAAAGCTACAGTAGGTATTTTTATATAAATAAAGGTCACTTTATTGTGGTGTCAGTCGGCTAGATTACGAGTTGTGCGTTAGGGTAAAAAAGCAGCGTTAAGAGGTCCTAACGCTGCTTTTTTATGCCCGCTGGTATTACGAGTCTTGAAGGTTTAGGTGTACCGCACACTTCTTTGGCCTTACCGCAAAACAACTTACTTAAACTTCGTAAAGTCTTTTTTCTATGGGACTTCCATAGCGCCGATATTACGAGTCTGTCCTGGGAGGCCAAAAAGTGAGCGGTACACCCTACCCTGTCAAGATCCCTAAAGCATTTAAAAGTCAGTAGTTAAGAGTTTTATGGTACAATGCCGTAACATAAAACTCATAACTAAAGTGCTAAAAAGTACACTAACACCCATAAACTACCTGTTAACCCCTAAACCGAGGCCCCCCACATCGCAAACACTATAATAAAATTATTAACCCCTAATCTGCCGCTCCAGACACCGCCGCCA
The DNA here is from genome assembly GCF_027579735.1 of Bombina bombina. Lineage (NCBI taxonomy): Eukaryota > Metazoa > Chordata > Amphibia > Anura > Bombinatoridae > Bombina > Bombina bombina. The sequence continues at coordinate 100,480,541 of NC_069500.1, forward strand.
CCTACATTATATTTATGAACCCCTAATCTGCTGCCCCCAACATCGCCGACACTCTGCCGCCCCCAATGTCGCCACAACCTACCTACACTTATTAACCCCTAATCTGCCGCCCCCAACGTCGCTGCCACTATAATAAACATATTAACCCCTAAACCGCCGCACTCCCGCCTCGCAAACATTAGTTAAATATTATTAACCCCTAATCTGCCGTCCCTAACATCGCCGCCACTATATTAAAGTTATTAACCCCTAAACCTACTAATTTAAATATAATTTAAATAAATCTAAATAAATATTCCTATCATTAACTAAATAATTCCTATTTAAAACTAAATACTTACCTATAAAATAAACCCTAAGCTAGCTACAATATAACTAATAGTTACATTGTAGCTAGCGTAGGGTTTATTTTTATTTTACAGGCAAGTTTGTATTTATTTTAACTAGGTAGAATAGTTATTAAATAGTTATTAACTATTTAATAACTACCTAGCTAAAATAAATACAAAACTACCTGTAAAATAAAACCTAACCTAACACCTAACACTATAATTAAATAAATTAACTAAATTAAATACAATTACCTAAATTAAATTAGCTACAGTACAAAAAACAAACAAACACTAAATTACAGAAAATAATAAACAAATTAAAGATATTTAAACTAATTACACCTAATCTAATAGCCCTATTAAAATAACCCCCCCCCCCCAATAAAAAAACCCTAGCCTAAACTAAACTACCAATAGCCCTTAAAAGGACCTTTTGCGGGGCATTTCCCCAAAGAAATCAGCTCTTTTACCTGTAAGAAAAAATACAAACAACCCCTTAACAGTAAAACCCACCACCCACACAACCAACCCCCCAAATAAAATACTATCTAAAAAAACCTAAGCTCCCCATTGCCCTTAAAAGGGCATTTGAATGGGCATTGCCCTTAAAAGGGCAGTTAGCTCTTTTGCATCCCCAAAGTCCCTAACCTAAAAATAAAACCCACCCAATACACCCTTAAAAAAATCTGATTGGTACAGCCAATAGAATGCAAGCTCAATCCTATTGGCTGATTGGATCAGCCAATAGGATTGAAGTTCAATCCTATTGGCTGATTACATCAGCCAATAGGATTTTTTCTATCAGCCAATCGGAATCTAAGGGACGCCATCTTGGATGACGTCACTTAAAGGTACCTTCATTCATCTTTAGTCGTCGGATAAAGAGGATACTCTGTGTCGGATGTCTTGAAGATGGACCAGCTCTGCGCCGGATGGATGAAAATAGAAGATGCCGTCTGGATGAAGACTTCTGCCCGTCTGGAGGACCACTTCTTCCGACTTCGTTGAGGACATCTTGCCACTTGGATGAAGACTTCTCCCGGCTTCGTTGAGGACTTCGGCCCGGCTTGGATGAAGACTTCTCCCGGTAAGTCAATCTTCAGGGGGTTAGTGTTAGGTTTTTTTAAGGGTGTATTGGGTGGGTTTTATTTTTAGGTTAGGGACTTTGGGCCTGCAAAAAAGAGCTAACTGACATTTTAAGGGCAATGCCCATCCAAATGTCCTTTTCAGGGCAATGGGGAGCTTAGGTTTTTTTAGATAGTATTTTATTTGGGGGGTTGGTTGTGTGGGTTTTACTGTTGAAGGGTTGTTTGTATTTTTTTTCAGGTAAAAGAGCTGATTATTTTGGGGCAATGCCCCGCAAAGGCCCTATTAAGGGCTATTGGTAGTTTAGGCTAGGGTTTTTTTTTTATTTTGGGGGGGCTTTTTTTATTTTGATAGGGCTATTAGATTAGGTGTAATTATTTTAAATATCTTGTAATTTGTTTATTATTTTCTGTAATTTAGTGTTGTTTTTTTTTGTACTTTCGCTAATTTAATTGATTTAATTGTTGTTAATTTAGTTAATTTATTTAATTATAGTGTAGTGTTAGGTGTTATTGTAAATTAGGTTAGGTTTTATTTTACAGGTACATTTGTATTTATTTTAGCTAGGTAGTTATTAAATAGTTAATAACTATTTAATAACTATTCTACCTAGTTAAAATAAATACAAACTTGCCTGTAAAATAAAAATAAACCCTAAGCTAGATACAATGTAACTATTAGTTATATTGTAGCTAGCTTAGGGTTTATTTTGTAGGTAAGTATTTAGTTTTAAATAGGAATTATTTAGTTAATGATAGGAATATTTATTTAGATTTATTTAAATTATATTTAAGTTAGTGGGTGTTAGATTTAGGGTTAGACTTAGGTTTAGGGGTTAATAACTTTAATATAGTGGCAGCGATGTTGGGGGCGGCAGATTAGGGGTTAATAAATGTAGGTAGGTGGCGGCGATGTTAGGGACGGCAGATTAGGGGTTAATAATATTTAACTAATGTTTGCGAGACGGGAGTGTGGTGGTTTAGGGGTTAATATGTTAATTATAGTGGCGGCGACGTTGAGGTCGGCAGATTAGGGGTTAATAAGTGTAGGTAGGTTGCAGCGACATTTGGGGGCGGCAGATTAGGGGTTAATAAATATAATGTAGGTGTCGGCGATGTTGTGGGCAGCAGATTAGAGGTTCATAACTATAATGTAGGTGGTGGCGGTGTCCGGAGCGGCAGATTAGGGGTTAATAATTTTATTATAGTGTTTGCGATGTGGGGGGGGCCTCGGTTTAGGGGTTAACAGGTAGTTTATGGTTGTTAGTGTACTTTTTAGCACATTAGTTATGAGTTTTATGTTACGGCGTTGTACCATAAAACTCTTAACTACTGACTTTTAAATGCGTTAGGGATCTTGACAGGGTAGGGTGTACCGCTCACTTTTTGGCCTCCCAAGACAGACTCGTAATACCGGCGCTATGGAAGTCCCATAGAAAAAAGACTTTACGAAGTTTACGTAAGTCATTTTGCGGTAAGGCCAAAGAAGTGTGTGGTGACCCTAAACCTTCAAGACTCGTAGTACCAGTGGGCGTAAAAAAGCAGCGTTAGGACCTCTTAACGCTGCTTTTTTACCCTAACTCACAACTCGTAATCTAACCGAAAGTTTGTCACTTGCTTCCCAAAGAGGCTAAATAGCAAATCCTGTAACCCAAATATTTTGCAAAATGCTACAAATTGCATAAACTTACAAAATACACAGGGATTGCTTAGCTCAGTGGACAAACTTATTTGAAGCTAGACTTAATAGGCCCAATGTTTTCAAGTGGTTTAACAACTTGATAAAAAAGTGACAATATTAAAACTATTTGAACTAAGCTATTTGAAAACATTTATTTTATGGGCAAGTGTTTTGCAATGCACCATTTAGATGCTGCTAAATACTGTGCATATTTAAAAAAAATACAAGTAGGGTTGCCAGGTGTCCCATATTGAACTCAACAGTCCAGTATTTTAGCAGGATGTCCAGTAAAGTATTTACAAAAATACTGGGCTCAAACTATTTTGCAAGGGTTTTCACGATCGTTTGCACTCCGTTTAAATTGTGCTGACATTACAAGTATATTTACACTAGAATCATTACCGTGATTTTTGAGCTGTGGTTAACTGTTTGGCGAACATAAACTGTTTGGCGAACCTTTTGCTGTTAAGTAGATGAAAGCATGTAAAAAACATATTTTATAAAATATTCATATTTATTTAAATTCTTTACTATGTATTTACTGTAAATATTTCACATTCAAAGGTTCTGCACATATGTTTTAATTATTTCTAAATCCTTTACATATCTGTATATATCTATACCTATATATAATCTTATATATACTGTTTATATACAGTATGTATATATATATATATATATATATATATATATATACTATATATATATATACTGTATATATATATATATATATGTATGAATATATTTTTGTTAAAAAAAACATCAGATATATGTAGAAATATGTATTTATGAATAAAAAAGAACATATTGCTTTATGTAAATAACTTTGGAATATAAAATATTCATATTTTCATGTCGGGTTAGTGCTAATGAGAATATGTGATGGTGTTTGCATGAGAGTTGGGTGTTAGTTTTGTTCAACTTTTTTCTCTCTCCATTGACTCAATGGTGTATACGTGAACGTTTATGTGATATTCTAAAATTGGATTGTTGCGCTATTCGGGTTACCGCTAAAGCAAAAAAAGTTTTCTTTCAACTTGTAATACCAGTGCAACATGACTTGCGCAAAATTTTTAATTCTAGCTGAGTTTTTACCATAGCAAAAATGCAAAATACTGCATCACTTGTGATCAAGCCCCCAGTGATTTAAAATCCCTCAATGTTAATTAAATGTAATGATTACAAATTTGGAAATTAAAGAAGTGAAGGGAAGTCAAAGAGATTAAATTACTTCTGTTTATGTGTGCCACTGGCAACCAAAGATGTATTGATGATTTGTATGCTAATGGCAGCCAAGGGGTGAAATGACTGCTCAGTTGTGAAAATTATACATGGTGGGATGAAGAGTGGGGGCTAAGGTAGAGCTTTTTTTGGGGGGGGCATTGTGTGACCCAATCTACCTATGTGCCATATCACCGACAAATTGACCACTATTTTTGTGGAGGGAATCTGGCGACCCTATATACAAGGCATATAGATTATGAGGGTCAATCAGAAGCTGTGCAGTAAACTTCAGTACAGTAAAATAACTTTATATGCACCAAATGTAGGATATTAGCAAGTAGGAATAAAGCACCTTCTGTATAAATGTAAATAACAAACTTCTACAATGAGTTTCAGTGCAAACCTTTGGGAATAAAAAGCAAAACTCACTGAGTAGCTGCTATTGCCATTTGCTATTCCTTGTTTATAAGCTCCAACTGCAGTCACTCCCAGCGTGTATGGACTGGCACCGTGATAGCCTCCCCTGTAATAGAACAAGAATTTACCTGGATAGTGTTCTTAGATTCGGCCATGTAACAGCTCACTATATAAAACCTTGTGGTTGAACAATAAAGCTGCACATTCATATAAAATACAAAGCCATAATTTCCTGTACTGTTTTGCTTGTAATTGCGAACGTAAATGGGCATCATACTCAAAATATTTATTTTTCCAAGCTAAATGAGGAGGTTTTTATAGAATAAAAGTATTACAGAGCTTTGTTTTTTGAAGAAAAAAAAAAGCTGTTCCTGTGCTATCCCATGACGTTTTACATAATAATGCAACTTCCTGTGTTTCCCCTTAATTATGCGTAACGCTTTTTTAAAAATAAAAATAAATAAACTGCTGCAGGTCACGATAACCAATATGGCGCCCGCACTAACTTGCATGCGTATTACAAGTTGAAAGTAAAGACGTTCACTTGAGTGTGAACAAAATTTTGTGCAAATCAAGTTAGTGCGAGTGGAGACCTAGGGGCCAAATTATCAAGCTCCAAATGATGCCCCTGTTCGGAAACAGCAGTTATGAAGTAGCGGTCTATAGACCGCTGCTCCATAACTGGTCCGCTGCCTCTGAGGCTGCGTTCTGCAATCCGCCCAATCCTATACGATCGGGCTTATTGACGTCGGACAGACATTGATAAATTGGCCCCCTAGTGTAAAGACTGTGAGTTAAAAAAAATGTGTACCAATATATAGACATGTGAATGTATGTATTTATATATGTATATACATACATATATACACATATAAATACATATATACACATGTAAATACACATATGCACACATATATATATATATATATATATATATATATATATATACACTTTGGAGCCCTTTCCACTAAAATATCTTAAAACAAGATAAATAATTTATTATTGAATATTTAATAATGTATTTTACTGTGTACTTAGTGCTGTAAATATTTTACATTCCAATGTTCTTCACATAGTAGAAAATATTATTTTTATTTATATATATATATATATATATATATATATATATATATATATATATATATATATATATATATATATATACAGGGAGTGCAGAATTATTAGGCAAGTTGTATTTTTGAGGATTAATTTTATTATTGAACAACAACCATGTTCTCAATGAACCCAAAAAACTCATTAATATCAAAGCTGAATATTTTTGGAAGTAGTTTTTAGTTTGTTTTTAGTTTTAGCTATTTTAGGGGGATATCTGTGTGTGCAGGTGACTATTACTGTGCATAATTATTAGGCAACTTAACAAAAAACAAATATATACCCATTTCAATTATTTATTTTTACCAGTGAAACCAATATAACATCTCAACATTCACAAATATACATTTCTGACATTCAAAAACAAAACAAAAACAAATCAGTGACCAATATAGCCACCTTTCTTTGCAAGGACACTCAAAAGCCTGCCATCCATGGATTCTGTCAGTGTTTTGATCTGTTCACTATCAACATTACGTGCAGCAGCAACCACAGCCTCCCAGACACTGTTCAGAGAGGTGTACTGTTTTCCCTCCTTGTAAATCTCACATTTGATGATGGACCACAGGTTCTCAATGGGGTTCAGATCAGGTGAACAAGGAGGCCATGTCATTAGATTTTCTTCTTTTATACCCTTTCTTGCCAGCCACGCTGTGGAGTACTTGGACGTGTGTGATGGAGCATGGTCCTGCATGAAAATCATGTTTTTCTTGAAGGATGCAGACTTCTTCCTGTACCACTGCTTGAAGAAGGTGTCTTCCAGAAACTGGCAGTAGGACTGGGAGTTGAGCTTGACTCCATCCTCAACCCGAAAAGGCCCCACAAGCTCATCTTTGATGATACCAGCCCAAACCAGTACTCCACCTCCACCTTGCTGGCGTCTGAGTCGGACTGGAGCTCTCTGCCCTTTACCAATCCAGCCACGGGCCCATCCATCTGGCCCATCAAGACTCACTCTCATTTCATCAGTCCATAAAACCTTAGAAAAATCAGTCTTGAGATATTTCTTTGCCCAGTCTTGACGTTTCAGCTTGTGTGTCTTGTTCAGTGGTGGTCGTCTTTCAGCCTTTCTTACCTTGGCCATGTCTCTGAGTATTGCACACCTTGTGCTTTTGGGCACTCCAGTGATGTTGCAGCTCTGAAATATGGCCAAACTGGTGGCAAGTGGCATCTTGGCAGCTGCACGCTTGACTTTTCTCAGTTCATGGGCAGTTATTTTGCGCCTTGGTTTTTCCACACGCTTCTTGCGACCCTGTTGACTATTTTGAATGAAACGCTTGATTGTTCGATGATCATGCTTCAGAAGCTTTGCAATTTTAAGAGTGCTGCATCCCTCTGCAAGATATCTCACTATTTTTGACTTTTCTGAGCCTGTCAAGTCCTTCTTTTGACCCATTTTGCCAAAGGAAAGGAAGTTGCCTAATAATTATGCACACCTGATATAGGGTGTTGATGTCATTAGACCACACCCCTTCTCATTATAGAGATGCACATCACCTAATATGCTTAATTGGTAGTAGGCTTTCGAGCCTATACAGCTTGGAGTAAGACAACATGCATAAAGAGGATGATGTGGTCAAAATACTCATTTGCCTAATAATTCTGCACTCCCTGTATATATATATACCTGCTGAAAAGCAGACTGAAGTAAAAAGGTGTGTCATTGTGTACTTAATTTGCATATCTTACCCAGAATCCTTTGCTGCATTGGAAACAATGTAATTCAGAGGTTTTCTGTGGGTAGACAAGCCTCTGGGCCTGTCTAGATTTGTTAATGAACTACACAATGAGTTATTTTTTCTATATTTTGCGCGTAGTGGAGGATTTTAAACTCACCTTTTGTCTCCCCCTAATTTAAAATGTTGTTGTTTTCTGCCCGGAATCAACTTCACCCAGCAGTGATTCTAACCTACTCCCAGCTGATGAGTGGCAAAAACCATGAAACAGCTGTCCTGGGATGGTTATGAATCACTGCACTAACCCTAGCTAAGTTTATAAGCTGTGTGAACAGCAATACTTTGGCGTAAAGAGAACCTGCTGAAAAGTAGACTGAAGTAAAAAGGTATGTCATTGTGTACTTAATTTGCATATCTTACCCAGAATCCTTTGCTGCATTGGAAACAATGTAATTCAGAGGTTTTCTGTGGGTAGACAAGCCTCTGGGCCTGTCTACATTTGTTAATGAACTACACAATGAGTTATTTTTTCTATATTTTGTGCGTAGTGGAGGATTTTAAACTCACCTTTTATCTCCCCCTAATTTAAAATGTTGTTGTTTTCTGCCCGGAATCAACTTCACCCAGCAGTGATTCTAACCTACTCCCAGCTGATGAGTGGCAAAAACCACGAAACAGCTGTCCTGGGATGGTTATGAATCACTGCACTAACCCTAGCTAAGTTTATAAGCTGTGTGAACAGCGATACTTTGGCGTAAAGGGAACCTGCTGAAAAGCAGACTGAAGTAAAAAGGTGTGTCATTGTGTACTTAATTTGCATATCTTACCCAGAATCCTTTGCTGCATTGGAAACAATGTAATTCAGAGGTTTTCTGTGGGTAGACAAGCCTCTGGGCCTGTCTAGATTTGTTAATGAACTACACAATGAGTTATTTTTCCTATATATATATATATATATATATATATATATATATATATATATATATATATATATATATGTATATATATATATATATATATATATATATATATATATGTATATATATATATATATACACACACCTCTGTATATTCATATAGATGTATAGGTATAGATATATATCTTATGAAAAAAATAAAAAAATCTTCTATGTGAAGAACATTAGAATATAAAATACGAATCCCCCTTAAACATTTTTTTAAGCAACATTTGCTTTATTTGCTGTATATATATATACACACACCTCTGTATATTCATATAGATGTATAGGTATAGATATATATCTTATGAAAAAAATAAAAAAATCTTCTATGTGAAGAACATTAGAATATAAAATACGAATCCCCCTTAAACATTTTTTTAAGCAACATTTGCTTTATTTGCTGTGTCAGCGCAGTGCACAAGTGCCACACAATAATGTAGCTCAATCAGGTTTCTGAGTCATGAATGGTACAATACAGCCTTTTGTGGGCATTGCAAAACACATGATTTTCAGAGGTAAGTTACAAAATAACCATTACGGTTTTATTTTATGTTTATTGCCATTTAAAGGGACACAGACAGAGCATACAATTTACTTTTATGATCAATTTTAATTTGCTCTCATGGTATTTTTTGTTGAAGGGCATACCTCGGTAGGTAGTGTGCATGTGTCTGAAGTGCTACATGGAAGCAAACTGCTGCTATCTAGTGCTCTTGCAAATGTATAACATTTTATAAGTATCCATGCACATCCTGAGCTTACCTACCTTTTTTCAACAAAGGACACTAAGAGAATGAAGAAAATTGGATAATAGAAGAAAATTGGAAACTATTTAAAAAAAATTGTGTGTGCTGTCTGAATCATTAAAGAAAGATTTGTCCCTTTAAGCTTGTCATTTTACAGCCCATTCTAACTATTGCCCAACCTGTACATAGTAATATTTATTTCTAGAACCTCCTTCTTATCCATCTTGAGGAAATCGTTATCTTCACTGTCAAATGTGCCCTATTTGTTCTTTTTTTTATTCCATTGGTAGAGTCATTGCCCCTGTAACTAAAAATAATGATATTAAGCTTTATGCACCTGACAGCATTACCTTAATCCTATTATATCAAAGCTTTTAGTGTGTAGTCTTGCTATATACATTGCCAAATCATTTGCTTCGGAGCCACTGTTAGTCAAGTAGAGGACCTACAAAAAAATATAGAACACGATTATTCAACAATATAAGCCATAAAATAAGTAAAAACAAAAACAAAGAATTAAGCATAGGAGTGTCTATTAAGAACAAAAGAGAACTGCTGGTCCCAAATGGAAAGTGCAGCTAACCCAATCACATAACACCCAATCACATAACGCCCAATCACATAACGCCCAATCACATAACACCCATCACATAACACCCAATCACATAACACCCAATCACATAACACCCATCACATAACACCCAATCACATAACACCCAATCACATAACACCCATCACATAACACCCAATCACATAACGCCCAATCAAATAACGCCCAATAAAATAACGCCCAATCACATAACGCCCAATCACATAACACCCAATCACATAACACTCAATCACATAACGCCCAATCACATAACACCCAATCACATAACGCCCAATCACATAACACCCAATCACATAACGCCCAATCACATAACGCCCAATCACATAACACCCAATCACATAACACCCAATCACATAACACACAGTAATGTAGAGTCAATAGTCTTCAAATTAAACAAAAAATTAGAGCATGTAATTTTTTGACTATTATGGACCTTTAATGAAATGTATTATTTTTCAAGTAAATTCAACTTGATGGCTGTGTTCCAAGGCACCCGTCTCTTTGTCAGGCAAAAAAAAATTAGAAATAAAATGCACATTTAAACAAGCACACGTAAAATCTTAACCAATGAGATCAAAGGATCATCTAATGCCAATCAGTCACACCCCTTGCTTTATTAAAATAGAATACAAGATGGATAAAAGGAGAGAATTAAATAACAATCAAATAAGAATTAAAAACAAATATTAATTGTATAGCATTGGACAGTGTCTGCTGCTTTCCCAAACTTCAAAGACTACAGAGAAAGCTAATAAAACAGTAACATTTAATTTCCATAATACAAAACCAAACTAAAGCAAGTTAACTTCAAATGCTGGTTTAAATTTGCTGTGTGGCTACTATCTAGTTCCTTTGCAAGGGTTGTTGTTGATAGCAGCTGAATTGTAGTTCTTGAAAGTAATAAACATTCAAGAATATCATAATCTGTAAGCCAGAGTCTACTTAAAATGTAATTAAAGGGACAATGAACCCACATTTTTTCTTTCATGATTTAGATAGAGCATGCAATTTTAAGCAACTTTCTAATTTACTCCTATTATCAAATTTTATTTGTTCTCTTGCTATTTTTATTTGAAAAAGAAGCCATCTAAGGGTTTTTATTTTGGTTCAGTACCCTGGACAGCACTTTTTTATTGGTGGATGAATTTATCCAAACAATATATAAATTGTGGAGTTAGTAGAGAAAAATACACATTAAAACGTGAAACTTTATTGTAACTATATTAAAACGTTCCTTAAGACACCGGAACTAATACACACATATAATTCCTTTCTGTCTTCTAAATAAAGGGTTAATTCTCAGTCTCACCCTTTCGCAGCATCGCTAGTCAGAAAGGCATCAAGGATACAAACAACAACATATTTAAAATAGGGCCATGGGCTTGGGGTGATTGAATATAATAATTCATATTGTAGCTCTCATCTTTTTATAGGAGTATATATATCTATATGTTTTTTCAAACCATGAAAGGTAGTATATCAATCCCTCATATAGTGAGTGTCTATATCTTTAAGGCACTCACTGGATAATAACTTTTACCTTATGTAACCACCTCACTAAAATAGTGGTAGTATAATCAACTCCAAATAAAAACGTATTAGAGCACGTTATTTATTAGTTTATTGGTGGGCAGTTAGCATTCAGAAACAACTTATCTGATGTGTATCATGTTACTCTCCTCAGTGCATATAGCAATATTTTACTGAAACAGGATCTTATTAGTTGCCACTTCGTACAACAGTCATACAGAGCACACTAATGCTTATCATACTACAGTCAACTTTCAAAGGTGCTGCTGTAATCAGACAATCATAAGTTTACCAGACATTCAAACAGTTTATATATTATTGTAGGCAAGCAGGGTCATTCAGCTGCCGGTCTATATTTTAATCACATACACCCACTGGTTCCTTTCATGCTATATTTAGCTGTTAACAGTGCCGAGATTATACAGGCAGCATTCTGTTATCCGATTCTACAATGAATGTGCGTTAGGAGGCAAACAATCTCTATCCGTAAGAATAACCACTCTCTAGTAACCACGGATTTGAGTAAACGATCCTTCCAAAGATAGATAGTTTTACTTATAGTTACAGTTATACTTATAATTACAGTTATACCTATTATTGCTAATATTCTAAAAGAAGTTAAATGAGTAATGCCACGCTATATTCACATAGCCGTGATTTACAAAGCTGAATCGTTTGGCTTGTAATTACAGTGTATCTATAATTTTGCTAATGCTCTTTGAGGAGTTAAATAAGTTCACTATATTACCATAGCAGTGATTGTAATTTAAACTACCCACAACATGCTTCAGATGCTGACATAGGCACGTATGCTACCCACAAGCCCCTCCCACCGACGCGTTTCATCACAATTACGTGACTTTGTCCTTGACAAAGCAAAACGAAAGGATGGGGTCCCGAGTCAAGTGCAGTTTAAATAAAAGCAGTACTTTATTAATAAACATTAAAATCACCAGCATGGGTGGCACCAATGGCTTACATGTTTCGGCGTGTAGCCGTAATCATAGCCTAAGGTGTCACACATGTGAAATACTTTTAAAAGCTTAAGGAATGTTCTAATAGAAATAAAATAGAAATAAGTAAATATGAAAAAGAAAGGGAAAAGAGGAAAAGCAAAACTTATACAGCTATAATAAACAGACATACGAACCTATATCTGAATCATATATATATATATATGGCCTAAAATATAATACATCTTGTAATACATTAGTAGTAAGAATCTGGACAAGCTTAGTAAATTTTTATCAGTCAAGATACAGATAAACATATAGGTACTCATAAGGATTAGATAAATATACATAAACACTCGGGTTAATATTCATATATTTATATATTAATATATTATATTATATATGTATTTTGTTTGAAAGAAACATATAGAAATATAAAATCTATCACGGGATATATTAATATAAATATAAATATAAAAATAAATAAATATAGATATATATATATATGTGAATATACACTATACTGCAGATCAGATGGTACTATGTAGGACAATAAACAAGGTCATATTTGGAATTTAGACCAAATGGGAGTCTGGTTTTAGGAAAAAGATCCAATAGACCTCACGTTTGGCCAAAATGCTCTCTAGATTACCTCCTCTATTTGGAACCCGAGCCTTCTCAATAGCAGCCCATCTAAAAGAGTTAAGACTGCAGTCATGTTTATTGGCAAAATGTTGCACTAACGGAGTAGTCAATGTACCTCTAGATATGGTTGAAAAATGCTCCCTTATACGGGAGTTGATGTCTCTTGAGGTTAGTCCTACATATTGGACATTGCATTTAATGCAGGAGATAAGACAAATTACATCAGTGCTCTTACAATTTAAACATGTCTTTATGGGGTATGTTTGACCACTCACTGCCAAAGTAAACTCTGAGGATACCTGTACATAATCGCAAGGTATACACTTGCGATGGCCGCATCTAAACATGTCCAGATGTCTAAGCCAGGAGCTAGATGGACGTGTTGTCTGTTTAAGTTGGGTAGGAGATAGAATGTTTATATGTGTATATGTCTGTAAATACATTTGTTTATATGTGTATATGTCTGTAAATACATTTGTTTATATGTGTATATGTCTGTAAATACATGTGTTTATATGTGTATATGTCTGTAAATACATTTGTTTATATGTGTATGTCTGTAAATACATTTGTTTATATGTATATATGTCTGTAAATACATGTGTTTATATGTGTATATGTCTATAAATACACATATAAACATAGATATTTAGACACCTATAAGTATGTATCTCTACGTTAAAGCCCTTTTCCTGTTAAACTGATATCAGTTCTGATTTAATACAATACATTATTATACCTTTAGTTTTCCAGGGAATAGAGCGGTTAATTTCTCAGCGTATTCATGAATAGGAGAATTAAAGTAGATATTACTTGTGTGCCAAAGATGACTCAGCTGTTTCTGAGCTGCTTCTGTTACTTTCCTGCAATAAAATAATAAAGTTAAGTACAATGTCCAGGAAGTAAATCAGGTTTTTGGAAGAAACAATGTTCCCATGTACAAACAGAGGCGACTCGTGAGTTATTGAGGCCCCTCGACACAAAACAAAATGCAAAAATGAACCAAATGAATCAGAATATCAATTGCTTTGGATTTAACTTAAAGAGTAGACTGAAAAATTATGGAGAGGAAATGAAGAGTGAATATAGAGGGTAAAGAAAGGAGGTAGCAAGTGGTGAGGAACGATTGGGGAAAGAAGGATAATGAAGAGAGAGGAAAAAGAATAGAAAAAAGAAGGGAGAGAGAGAATGGACAGATAGAGAAAGAGTGAAATAAAATAGAGGCAAATGTTATAGGAGAGAAAGAAGAGAGTAAAGAGAGAAACAAAATATGAAAGCTAGAATCGAAGAGTGGAGAGAAATTGAAGAGTGAAATAAAAAAGGGAGGAGAAAGAAAATGGAGTAGAGAGAGTAGAGAGAGAAAAATAAAGGAGGAGAGAATGAAAAGTGTACAAAGATAGAAAGTGGAAAAGACAGTGATGAGACTGATAGAGAGAGAAATGAGAATGAATATAGAAGAAGAGAGTGGGTATAGATTTGTCCACAGCACTGTGTCTTTCAAAGATGCTTTATTCTCTGTACATTACAGGTATACAAACAGCGACGTTTCGAGTGTTGCCACTCTTACTCATGCTAGTTACAAAGTATCAACTTGCAACAATTTAAAACCCTCAGTTTGGCGCCAACCACTCTGTTAGGTGGATCTGCTGCCCTTTACTGTCAATTTGTGTTTAACACATAAAAAACATTTCTAATTACATGGTAATATGTAACTAAAACTTAAACTTAATGTTTGCTTAAACACAGATTATTTCTTTCATGTTATCTGTTCTTACATTTCACAATTATGCAGGATCATATTTTAAGTTTTAAACAGTAAATATTTTTAAACGATTTCTCACACGGTTATACTTTAAACAGTAATTTCACAAAGTTATACTATAACAGTAAAGAATTACACTATAGTTAGTGAAGAGTTATACTATAAATAGTAAAGAATGTTGTACTATCATTGGTAAAGAATGTTTCAAATCATATTGTAAGGGAAATTTTTACAAAAAAATTGACCAATCAAAATCTCTATTTAGCCCATATGGCTCCATACTTCCCATTTCAAAAATCCAAACCATTTCCTTTTGTTTTAATATATTTTCCCTATCACTCCCATTTATCTGTGGGCCCACATTATCAATCACTTGCCACCTTAATTGGCTTATCTGGTGGCCACATTTTAGAAAATGATGGGACACAGGGGCTTCAGTATTCTTGCACCTTATGTTTGAGCGATGCTGACATATCCTGTCTCTGATCATACGGGTAGTTTCCCCATGTAGATCAGAGAACAGGAACATTTTATGAGATAGATTACATACTTAGACTCACATGTGTAATAATCTCTTACCTCATATTTTTTCCCATTTCTTGGGTGATAGAAATATTTTCCTTTTATAATAGAGTGTCAGCTCATGCAGCCCAGGCATGGGAAAGATCCTCTACTTTTATTACCAATAAATGCCTGTGTCTCTCGTTTCTTTGAGCCTACATCTGTGTTCATTAGTTGATCTCTCAGATTTCTTACTCTTTTGTATGCCATTAATGGTGGATTTTTAAATATTTCTATATCTTTATTGCATTCGCTCAACACATGCCAGTGTCTATTTACAATACGTTTTACTTCCTCACTTACTGAGCTGTACTGAGTGACCAAAACCAATTTATCATCTGTTTTTCTTTTGACCAAACTTTGTTCCTTTGACCTTACTTTATCTATGTGTTTATCTACAATCTTCCTAGGATATCCTCTATCTAGGAATTTTTGCTGCATCTCTCTTAGTCTAATCTCTTTAGTTTCTGGATTAGTGACTATTCTGTCCACTCTTAGAAGTTGACTCTTCGGTAGTGAGTTCAATAACCCTTTAGGATGGAAGCTTTTATAATTTAATAATGTGTTCCTATCTGTCTCCTTGCTATAGATATCAAAAGTTAGTTAGTTCTTTAATTACTCTTGTATCTAGGAAGGTTACTGTCTCCTCACTCCACTCTACTGTAAATTATAGTCCTTGGACTGCCCCATTAATTTCTTTCACAAATTCCAATAGGGACTCAACGCTGCCCCACCATATGCCAAACACATCATCTATGAACCGCCACCAGGTGGCGCCATATTTTCTAAATTTATCATTTTCATAGACTATTCTCTCCTCTATTTCATTCATGAATAGGTTGGCATATGATGGGACAACGTTGGTCCCCATTGCTGTACCTTTAACTTGAATATACCAGTCATCCTGGAACATGAAGTGATTCCAATAGAGGATAAGCCTCAATAATTCTTCTATAAATTCTACCTGCAAAACAGAGCATTTCTTATTCAATTTACACACCTTTTTGATTATTCCTATCCCTGTTTCATGCTTAATAGCCGTGTAAAGGCTTTTTACATCCAATATATATAGTAGGAATTTTTCAGATTCAAAATACAGATCTTTGGCCTTATTTAGGAAATCTCCTGTATCTTTAAGGTATGAGGATATCTGCCTTACCTCAGGCTGTAAAATCTTATCTAAAAATGTGGAGATATTTGTTAAAGCTGAATTGACACTTGAGACTATGGGCCTCCCTGGTGGTCTAGCTAGATCTTTATGTACCTTCGGTACAGTGTAGAAGATAGAATTCTTAGGTTCCTTATTAAATAAATAGTCTTTCAACTTTTTATCAATTAATTTATTTTAAAATGCTTTATTTAGGATTATTTCAACCTCTTTCTGTATTTTGCTCACTGGATTATAATTGATCTTTACATAAGTATCCTTATCCTCAAGCTGACTTAATATTTCATTTATATAATACATTTTGTCTAGCACCACTGTTGCCCCGCCCTTATCTGCTTTTTTAATTGTCACCTCATTAGATTTATTCTTCAGAGTTTTTATTGCACCAAATTCATCTTTAGTTAGCAAACATTAAGTTTAAGTTTTAGTTACATATTACCATGTAATTAGAAATGTTTTTTATGTGTTAATCACAAATTGACAGTAGAGGGCAGCAGATCCACTTAACAGAGTGGTTGGCGCCAAACTGAGGGTTTTAAATTGTTGCAAGTTGATACTTTGTAACTAGCATGAGTAAGAGTGGCAACACTCGAAACGTCGCTGTTTGTATACCTGTAATGTACAGAGAATAAAGCATCTTTGAAAGACACAGTGCTGTGGACAAATCTATATTTATCGTTGGAATAGGGGGTACTTGGCAGGACCCTGCACTACACTCTTGAGTTGCTGTACTAACTATTGTGTATACTGTTGGATGAAGAAGAGAGTGGGGGCAGACGGGAGAGAGTGAAAAGGGAGCTGGAGAAGGAGAGAAGAAGAGAAAGTATAGAGAGAGAAGAGTATATAGAGAAAAGGAGAGAGCAAGATAAGAAAGAATGGAGAGAGGACAGAGAGAGTGGAGAGATAGAGACAGAAAAGAAAGTGGAGAGAGTGTTTATAGCATAGATATGGGCAGAGATAAGGGAAAGCATGAAAATAAAGATTGAAGAGAAGAAAGGAGAGTGGGGAGAAACAGAGCAAATAGAGAAACAGAGAGCTAGTGAATAGAAAGTGTGAGAAGGGAGGGGAAGAGAGAAAAAAGGAAAAGGGTAGACAAAGGGAAGGCAAAGTGATGGAGGTGAAAAAGAGAGAGAGAAGGGGATGGTGCAGAAAGAGAATGTAGCTAATAAATGAAGGACATTGCAGACATGGCAGATGTTTGTTTTATTTTATTTTTTTAATCATTATCAGCATTACGGACAGGATTATCCTCCCTCAAACAGGCTAACCCATGCTCCTTGCGTCTCTTTATGGAGTGTGTGGCTAATTATCACATCCTCAGGTTCTTCACTTGATCACACTAATCTCTACTCCCCCCCCCCCCCATCACACCTACATGTCTACTCACTGTGTGCGATTCACACTGTGCACCATAACTGCCCTGCATGGTACTCATGTTTTGAGACACTAAGGAGACAACAGAGGTGGCATTTGGACATGCAGGATAGGAGGGTGTGCAATATAGCCCCTCAGCAAATACTCTCATTTTGCAGCACTGCATTTTAAAAGAGTTCACAGGCACTTACTATGCTTCTATGTCACCTATCCAACAGTGTTTTTTTTTTTTACTAACAGACATGCTATGCACATGCTGCACATAAAAAAAATCCCTATATGAAGATAGAGACACACTGTAAGGTCTCTGTCTAAGTGAGGCCTTAGGCGACCACTTATTTGGCTTAATGGTAGAGCCGCCTATATGTACAAAACTAAAGAATAATGTCTAAATTTATCAACAGAAAAAGCACTAGGATATAATTATTCCATGTTCCCTAGCTTGATTAAACACTGATGAATCTGTTAGTCATAGGTTAAGGGGTTGTGCTAGTGACAGTGGGGCCTAGTTATCAAGCCGTCAACCTCAAATACGCTGGAATTCCGCATCGTATTTGTGGCGAGGCTGATTCGCCTTAGTTATCAAAGGCTCGAGACCGGCAATTAAACCTAACACTACACTATACTTTAATAAATTATTCCTATTTAAAAATAAATACTTACCTGTAAAATAAATCCTAACCTAAGTTACAATTAAACCTAACACTACACTATCATTAAATTAATTAAATAAACTACCTACAAATAACTACAATTAAATACAATTACATAAACTAACTAAAGTACAAAAAATAAAAAAATAAGTTACAAACATGTTAAAAATATTACAACAATTTTAAGCTACTTACACCTAATCTAAGCCCCCTAATAAAATAACAAACCCCCCAAAATAAGAAAAATCACTACCCGATTCTAAATTAAATAAATTGCAAAGCTCTTTTACCTTACCAGCCCTTAAAAGGGCCATTTGTGGGGGCATGCCCCAAAAAGTTCAGCTCTTTTGCCTGTAAAAGAAAAATACAACCCCCCCCCAACATTAAAACCCACCACCCACATACCCCTAATCTAACCCAAACCCCCCTTACAAAAACCTAACACTAATCCCCTGAAGATCATCCTACCTTGAGTCGTCTTCACTCAGCCGAGCCACCGATGGAACTGAAGAGGACATCCGGAGCGGAAGAAGTTAATCCTCCAAGCGGAGCTGAAGAAATCTTCCATCCGATGAAGTCATAATCCAGGCGGCGCTGAAGAGGTCTTCTATCCGGGCGAAGTCATCTTCCAAGCCGGGTCTTGAATTCTATCAGCCAATCGGAATTAAGGTAGGAAAAATCTGATTGGCTGATGGAATCAGCCAATCGGATTGAGCTCGCATTCTATTGGCTGTTGCGATCAGCCAATAGAATGCGAGCTCAATCTGATTGGCTGATTGGATCAGCCAATCGGATTGAACTTGAATCTGATTGGCTGATTCCATCAGCCAATCAGATTTTCCTACCTTAATTCCGATTGGCTGATAGAATCCTATCAGCCAATCGGAATTGAGGGGACGCCATCTTGGATGACGTCCCTTAAAGGAGCCGTCATTCGTCGTAGTCCGTCGGTGAAGAAGGTGGTTCCGCGTCGGCGGAAGGAAGATTCAAGTCCCGGCTTGGAAGATGACTTCGCCCGGATAGAAGACATCTTCAGCGCCTCTTTGAAGATGACATCAGCCGGATCGAAGACTTTTCTTCAGCGCCGCCTGGATGATGACTTCATCGGATGGAAGATTTCTTCAGCGCCGCTTGGAGGATTAACTTCTTCCGCTCCGGATGTCCTCTTCAGTTCCATCGGTGGCTCGGCTGAGTGAAGACGACTCAAGGTAGGATGATCTTCAGGGGATTAGTGTTAGGTTTTTGTAAGGGGGGTTTGGGTTAGATTAGGGGTATGTGGGTGGTGGGTTTTAATGTTGGGGGGGGTTGTATTTTTCTTTTACATGCAAAAGAGCTGAACTTTTTGGGGCATGCCCCCACAAATGGCCCTTTTAAGGGCTGGTAAGGTAAAAGAGCTTTGAAATTTATTTAATTTAGAATAGGGTAGGGATTTTTCTTATTTTGGGGGGTTTGTTATTTTATTAGGGGGCTTAGATTAGGTGTAAGTAGCTTAAAATTGTTGTAATATTTTTAACATGTTTGTAACTTATTTTTTTATTTTTTGTAACTTAGCTTTTTTTATTTTTTGTACTTTAGTTAGTTTATGTAATTGTATTTAATTGTAGTTATTTGTAGTTAATTTATTTAATTAATGTAATGATAATGTAGTGTTAGGTTTAATTGTAACTTAGGTTAGGATTTATTTTACAGGTAATTTTGTATTTCTTTTAGCTAGGTAGTTATTAAATAGTTAATAACTATTTAATAACTATTCTAACTAGCTAAAATAAATTGAAAGTTACCTGTCAAATAAATATAAATCCTAAGATAGCTAGAATATAATTCTTATTTATATTGTAGCTATATTAGGGTTTATTTTAAAGGTAAGTATTTAGTTTTAAATAGGATTCATTTAGTTAATAAGAGTTAATTTATTTAGATTTATTTAATTAATATTTAAGTTAGGGGGGCGTTAGGGTTAGACTTAGGTTTAGGGGTTAATAATTTTATTACAGTGGCGGCGGCGTAGTGGGGGGCAGGATAGGGGTTAATAAATTTATTATAGGTGGCGACGGTGTAGGGGGGGCAGGATAGGGGTTAATAGGTTTAATATAGGTTGCGGCGGGTTCATGGAGCGGCGGTTTAGGGGTTAAACTATTTATTTAGTTGCGGAGAGGTGCGGGATCAGCAGGATAGGGGTTAATAATTTTATAATAGAGGGCGACGGTGTAGGGGGGGCAGGATAGGGGTTACTAGGTATACTGTAGGTGGCAGCGGTGTCCGGGAGCGGCGGTTTAGGGGTTAATACATTTATAAGAGTTGCGGCAGGGTCTAGGAGCGGCGGTTTACCCCCCAGTGTGCGAGGCACTACATGCATGGAAAAACAACAATATTGATTATCAAGCTTTAAATAAAATAATTATACAGACTGCTTTTAACACATATATTGGGCATTACAAAAATATAGTAACGCTGTATGGACTATGTAAGACAGCAGTATTCTAAAAGCTTGTTAATAATATGTTATTTATCTGGACAATATTCTGATTTACTCTAAAATTTCTAGTGAACATGTAGAACATGTACAAGTCGTATTACAATATTTAAAGGAGCCAAGCAGGACCAGAGAAAAATTGCCACTGTCATTGTGCTAATTCTTCATTGTTTGCCTTTAGCAGAAATTATTAGATAACAAACTGCAAATGAAGAACATATATGGTAAGTTGTGTGAAACCTGCCATGTGATCTTTCAGTTTTCAGGACTGGAAAATGCATACTATTTAAACCTAAATTACAAGAAAATGGGGCAAAATAAATAAATAATATTTCAAAGTTATTTAACTATTCATAATTAACCATTTTAAATTACAATCACACAGCGTTTACTGCCCCTTTTAGTAAAGCATTGTCTATTTGCCAAATTCATTTAATCAGGACTCCATCCTCCCTTGGGTACAGAATCTAAATAAAGGATTCCATTTGGACCCAGAGATATTGTCTTCAATTCATGATTGGCCACAACCAACTACTTTAAAGACTCTTCAGAGGTTTCTGGGTTTTGCCAAACATTACAGAATATTTATCTGCAAATACTATTTGTGCCCCTCTTACCACTCATCTTGGGTCAGACTACAATAATTGGTCAGTATAAGTTTTGTCATCCTTTTCTAAACTGAAGGAGACCCATAATTATAATGGAACATCAATTTATTCTAGAGGTTGATGCCTCTGGTGTATACGCTGGAGCAGGTCTCTCACAAATAAATACTGAAACTGTTGTGTATCCTTTTTCTCTAGGAAATTCACTAAAACAGAACTCTCATATAATGTGGGCAAAAATGAATTACTAGCCATTAAGTTAACTCTTAGTGAATGGCCTCATTTAGTTAAATGGACTGCAACGCGATTCATAATCCTTACATATCCTTACATTTCATAAGAATTTACTGTACCTGGAGAAATTAATTTCTATTGGATGAATAGAATTTAAAATAAAACAGTTTCTTGTGATTGGCTGATTAAAATCAGCCAATATGGAAGTGGTACCCCTATATAAAAGGGGTTCCATGCAGCCTGAAATTCAGTGTGCGGAAAAGACTGCATGAAGAGGAGGGCTCTAAGAAGAGTGATGAAGAATTGAAGAAAGAAGATGCGGAGTGGAGGCGGCAGAATAGGCCATCTGGTAGTTCACCTCCATTTCTGCGAAGATGGGCCCCCGGCGCTTGGACCTTGAATGAAGAGGGTCCCCTATATGCGGGTTGTTTAGGTGATTAATGTTGGTTAGCATTTAGTAAGGCTTAATTACCTAACCACCCCCGTACTTATATGGGTGTTGATTAGGTGATTAGTGTTGGTTAGCATTTAGTAGCCCTTAATCACATAACCCCCCCATGCCTATATGGGTGTTGATTAGGTGATTAGTGTTATTTAGAATTTAGTAGCTCTTGAAAACCTAATCACTCCCACTGTTAGGACACACCCTTTTTCTTTGAAAATAGACCTATGGACTGTGAGGCGAATGAGGCAAACAAGGCCAGAAAGGCAGTTTCTCGTCGGTCTGTCAATGTTTCAAATACCGGGACAATATTGTGTTGCATTATCAACACCCGCACTTTTCCTTTCTTCTGATCAGTCTTCTCTTGGTGTTCCTGCTGCTGAATGTTTTATGCTTGATACACTAGAAATGTATCTGAGGCGTGTTCATGCCATCTTCTTTTCAATGAAAAAGTGGTGGTAAAAAAGAGACATTGTCAGGCCTCTCCATATCATATTAGGTGTTTGGTTGTCTACAAGCCATCTGAATGTAAATCAACACTCCTACAAACTACGCCACCAATTTGTCAGTTCTTCACATGCTATTCAACGTGTTAATAATGTGGTGCGTTTTGTAAGATTCCTAAAGCCATCCATTAGTAACCATTTCTCAGTCCATGTTCCTGTTCCTCTCCTGTGTATATGAGGTATCCGGAATTGTGAACTCTAAAAATATGGGACAGATACTTAGGTACCTGATGGACTGGAAGGGATCCCCCTTTACTGACCTATCTTGGGTGTCTGGCAAAGTTCTTCATGTCATCACCTTGTCTCACCCTTTTAGGGTCTCGTAAAAGGGGCAATGTCATGCTTTTGTGATCTTTTCTGGTTTTCTTTATTCATCCCTTGTACCATTTTTTCCACTGCGGTTTCATCTCCCATGACCATTGCTTTAGCTTTTGGAGCAAACTCTTTTTTTTTTTTTTTTTGAAACAGCTTTATTGTAATTAATTCAGTTTTACAAAAGTGTGGAGACGCAGTTCCGCTATGCAGTATACAACAGTAGCTGTTAGTTTTAAGATAAATCAATTACAGAGCTTGAAGCTTTGTCACACAGTCCAGATACAGCCCCCTCCAATTTGGTTATCAGTCTATTCAAGAGAAAAATAGTTACCAGAGTTTGAAGTTAAGTGTTCAGTGTCCACATTATTTAAATTAAAGTTTTTGACATTGAATATTGCTAAGCCTCCCTTTTCATGGTTATTTGATTTAATTAGGTACAAACCCCATATATGTTATGTCTGTTCAGTCAGAGGATGCAGTATCTATTTTTATTTTTCTCTGTGTCTCCATTTATTTAAAGACTGCTGTTAACTTGTAATTCACAAATCAATTGAAAGCTGTTGCATTGTGTTTTTAATATGTGCTGCTTTTATACAGGTTTATATTAATAAAAAGGAGATAATGAGTCATTTAAAAAATATATGTAATTATTGCAGTTAAATGTTTTTAGAAATAATGCCACTGTAAAGTAACTGGTTAAACACATAGTCAAAGGGAGACATTTAAAATTAAACTTTCATGATTGAGGTAGAGCATGCTATTTTAATAGACTTTTCTAGTTATTTATATTTTGAGAATTAATATCAACTGTTACTGGCCCCATGTCAGCAAATCAAATTAGTTTTTGAAAGGAACATGAAAGTCATAATTACATTTCCATCATTCAGATAGAAATTGCACCAAAAAAATAAATAAATAAACTTTCTATTTTACTTTTATTATTATGTACTTCATTCTTTTGGTATCATTTGGTGTCCTTTGTTGAAGAGCATACCTAAGTGGGATGTGCACGTGCGTTTCTTGAACACCATATTGCAGCAGCTGTGTTGGCAGTATTGATAACTTGTTCTTTGTGTAAAACTTGCATGGTAAATTATTTCTATTTTTACAATACAGTAGTGAGTAGAGAAGAGATTGTGTATCATTCTAATTGCTTAGTAACTGGCACTGTGCCACAGAATTGTGTGTGTATGTGAGCAGAGTGTGTGTGGGTGTCAGTGAGCAGAGTATGTGTGCTTTATTCTCCAGGTAATCAATTTCCGATGAGCTGGTGCTTTAGTGCAGTGTTTCTCAACAATGGTCCTCAAGTACCCCCAACAGGCCAGGTTTTCATTATAGCTGAATCAGTGCACAGGTGAAGTAATCAGCTGATCAGTAACTCAGTGGTTACTAACTTGCTCTCACATAGGGATGGGCGAATGTTTCGCAACATTCGAAAAACAGCACAAATTTTAACACATTCGTTCGTTCGAAACGAATTTCAAATGTATACATAACATTCTAACATTTGATTTTCGAATGTTCGGTTTCGAATTTTATGATTACATTCGAAAATATTCTTTATGAAAAATTCGAATTTATATTTGTAATAGTATTTCTAATGCTTTTTTTTAAATGTAATATTCGAATTATGCAATATTCTAATTTGAAAAATTCGAATTTATATGTTTGTAATAGTATTTCTAATGCTTTCTTTAAATGTAATATTCAAATTATGCAATATTCTATATAGAAACATTCAAAATGATATATTTGTAACTATTATGTATCAATTTACTAGATTCCCTCCCTACCACATGAACTATTGAACTTCTGAATAGTATTTGTTAAATAGAATGTTAAATTTGAAATTTCAAATGTGGACATTCAATATAATTATAAACATTCGAATTCGAAAGTGACATTCGAAAACTGTAAATAGCATTCAATTACAGAATTTTTAAGAACATTCGTTCTTATCAACATTCGGATTTATAATTCAAATTTTGGTAATAACATTCGCTGTAACATTCGAAATTCGAAAATGTACACATTCGCCCATCCCTACTCTCACCCATCACCTGATTATGTCACCTGTGCACTGGTTCAGCTATCATTTAAACCTGCCCTGTTGGGGGTTCTTTCGGCCCTCTGTACATGTGTTTCTCCGGTGTATCATATCTAGTGCCTCACCAGCCTCTGACCTCACTGCACGTCACTGAGTAGGCTCTATCTGTCTATGCGCTGAACATAGCTATCCCAGAGTTGTGATAATTCTGCATATGTTTAGATTTTATTGTGTTTAAGGTAATAGTATTCTTCTAACTCTATGATCTTGGATACTTTTTTAACCCACATACCTATTGATGGGGTCTTTCTATTCCTCCAATTCCTGGCCATCAAAATTTTAACTCTGTTAGCCAGTATATTAAATAGTTTAATGTGTGGCTTATATCTGAGTTTTGGGGGGGTTGTGTAATAGCCATATCAAAGGATCAAGTGTTCAATATGGACTCCACCTCCGAGATTACGGCTCTCCAGAGATTCTGGGCAGAATTACACCACCCCCACATGTGCACTGCATTGCTGTTTACATGTCCGCAATGCAAGCATTTGTTACTTTGGGTGTGGTATAGGCAATGTATCTTTCTTGGGTTGAGATACCATCTGTGTAATAATTTAAAATTAATTTCTAAGATTGTAGATGAAAATTGAAGATTTCATTGTGGCCTGAAACATGTAAGCACTCACCTGGGGTAGGTATGAGGGGATATG
Source organism: Bombina bombina (assembly GCF_027579735.1). NCBI lineage: Eukaryota > Metazoa > Chordata > Amphibia > Anura > Bombinatoridae > Bombina > Bombina bombina. The sequence continues at coordinate 100,506,362 of NC_069500.1, forward strand.
GCCTGGAGGGCTTTGTATCAAAAGTTTATAGATGATAGATAGGGTGTGTCTGAGAGGAGATGTATGCACACAGAGGGATTCAAATTTAGTTAAAGGTCTGACCATGTTTTTGTATCCTCTGTGTGAGGTTATGAAGTGTTTGGTTTGCTGGTAGGTAAACCAGTTAAAAAAGCATTCGTGGCCTTTTGATATCAGTTTGGTTTGTGAGAGTAGGTTTTCGTTCTTAATCAGTGAGTGTACTGTGAAGTCCCTATTCTTGGTGGTTACTGTGGAGAAGGTTGAATAGGGTCTCATTGTGAATTCTCCATTTTCTATTAGGGAAGTCAGTGGTGAAGGGATTGATGAGATATAGTGTGTGGTGTTAACAGTTTTTTCCCATATCTGAAATGTCTCTTGAACTAGAGGATTATCAAAGTGGGTCTTTGTAAACGTGTTAGGATTACTCCAACATAGCCTTTCTAAGTGTGGTTTCCCCAGTATCAAATGTTCTAGTGGGACCCAGCGTTTGTAGTCGTAGTAAATGTTCCAGTCCACTATCCTCTGTAGGAATATAGCCTGATGGTATGTTGCGAGACTTGGTACTCTCAGACCCCCCTGAATTTTAGGAGATTGCATTATTAGTTGATTGATTCTAGGTGGCTTTTTATGCCAGATAAAGTTGCTAAATTCTTTTTGTTTCGATGGAATATATGTTTTGGGTAGGGGAACTGGGAGGGTTTGGAGAAGATAAAGTATTCTTGGGAACAAGTTCATCTTATTAACGTCTATACGTCCCAGCCAGGATAGCTTTTTAAAATGCCAGGATGAAAGGTCTCTTATTATAGTATGCTCAATGGGGATATAGTTTGAGTCAAATATATCGTTGAGGGCGTAAGTTGGACACCTAGGTAGTTCAAAGAATGGGAAGACCATGTGAATGGGTTGACTTTTTTGGTTGCGGCTAGGGATGGGTCGGATAGGTTTATGTTTAATATCTCCAATTTAGACATGTTGACTATGAAGTTAGTCAGGGTTTGGAAGGTGTTGAATTCAGCTAATAGATGTGAGATCGAGATTTCAGGGTGTGTGAGAGAGAAGAGCATGTCATCTGCAAATAGGGATATAACGTATCTCTGTGAACCTATATTGAAATATGTGGGTTCTGTCTGATTTTTACTGCAAGGGTTTCGATGACACATGCGTGGAGTAAACTCTTTATCTATTATTGGTGCATTGGAGCTATATTTAGCATTACCTTATTTATGCAGTATCCTTTGTCCAGTTTGTTGTTTTGGTTAAGGATTTTAGCTCATCACAAATTTGCTCTTGGGTTTAGATGTTCTTGCCTTGGCTTCTCTGACCTAGATTTCAGATTTTGTACCTTGTTGCCCGACTGTGCTTGACTTGTGACTAATTCTTGACTATTCTTTGGATTCTGATCATGTTCCTGCTTGCTTGTGCTGGCTTCAACTAGGACTCTACAACTACATTCACTTTATTGTTCATGTCCTGTGTATTATACAGCATGCTGGGATAGTGTTAAATTACAAACATATCCAAGTCACTGGCCCATAGCGGAACTGACTTTTAACTGAGGTTCTGTGAATTGTAGTAGTCCCAATTCTCAAAGATCTCAACGTCAATACATTTGCAAAGCATTCCCTTTTTACATAATCTTTTATCTACAAAAGAAACAAATGTACCCCATGCCAATCCATTAGACTCCGACATGCAGGAACTTTAAAAGTAGCTTCCTCTTTTATGGCATTTAAATCCAGAAGCTCAGCTGTGTGAATTGCATTCCGATCAAAATGGAAATGCACATAGATTACATCTTTAGATAGGAACATATTTACAAAATACATATATTGACAAAAATGCTTTTAGTAAAAGTTAACACTATTTAAGTGTTAGCATTTATCTCTGCACATACATGTGAAACATAGCTAGATATTCTCAGTGCACCAGCATTTTAAATACTGCAGCTGCTCAGATAGCCAGTGGGGCTTGTATCAAGTCAGCAGTGATGCAAATTGAGTCATTACCAAATGATACAAGAACTTTAGACTCTCTGAACAAGTGCTGTGTTTAAAATGCTGGCACATACTTTAGTACACTCTTGAAACAACTGTAGCTTTTAACAGGAGGTATTTTTGTTAATATTTGTATACTGCAAAAATGCTTCTATTCAAAACTAAAGACTTATTAGATTCACAACAATCTAGTAACTTACACTGTTATGCAGTGGTGGTTCTTTGGGGGTGCTGAGAGTAGCTATGCACCGCCAAACGCATGTATAGCATCCTAATCTATCCCCCAAATTTTAAGTTCTGGCACCGCAACTGCTGATAATTCATGTATATTTTACTTGTTTGTTCAGTTAGTTTCTGTAAGTATATTATTAGTTTCCTTTTAGGAATGGAACGATCCATATTGCACTACATTGGTAACAGCAAAACAGTATGGCAAAGACTACATTTTAATGATTGAAATTAACTAACATGGTTATTGAATGTTTTGAATTCCAAAAAAAAATGCTTAGCCATACATCCAAATAACATCTGTTGGTTTATGTGCATATATGGATATGGCAGTACCTCACTGACAAAGCCAACAAAAGCAAATGTCTCAGATGTCTCTATCGGAGAGGGACAGTCCCTATTTCTTAGCTCTGTCCTGTTGTCCCTATAAGACAACCATATGCCCCTGTTTGCAGAATTTCCCTTAGCTCTGCCCACAGACCACCCAAACATGCCCACAATTCCACCCACTATCCAAGTGCAACCGCCCCAACCCTCCCAACATGTCCACACCCACAAAACCTCCTGTGTCCATAATACCTAGCCACAAATGTTGGGAGGAATGCAGATGCGAAAATGTGCATCTGGGGTTTCCATGTCTCTTGTTTAGAGGCATTGCCTGGTATTTTGGGGTTGGACTGTCCTTTTTAAGGAGGAACCACTCTGAAATGTTGCATGACAGTTCTTGTCTGTGAAAGACACACTCTGGGCAAAAAAGAGGCTTCTCCTGGGTTAATGAGTAGCCATAAAACAATCAGTTATGCTTTTGTTTCTTTCCTTTTTTAACACTTCTGTCTTTATGGACTTACATTTAATAAAATGGTAAGTTACCTTAAACAGATACTTACGGGTGACAATGACCAACACTAACAGTCACTATGCCTGCAATGAGATCAAGGTAGCGACGTCCTTCAGAGTCAAAAAGCCACTGCATGTGTCCCTGGTGCAACAGTATGGGTTTCTTATATATGGTCAGCAGTGCAGGAGATAAGTGCTTCTTGCGGATCTCTGTAACACGTTCATATGGAAGACCCTTTGGAGAAAATATAGTAAAATAAGGCATGTAATTATACTTACATTTCATAAAACCAGAAGGGCTTTTAGCCATTAGAAAGATGCCTTACTGATTCCTATATCTTATTGTAGATTATAAGATCCTGCTGATGATTATTATTTACTAAATGGCCCACTAAATTCTATTTGAGACAACCTGTTATATATTTTGCATACTGTAATTAGGTTAGGTTCATTGATAGCCTCCACTGCATGCAATGCGTTTAGTGTCCCTTTAAAAATGGAGTTTAGTGTTGCTTTAAAAACAGATGTATTAATTTGTGACTTCAGAAATGGTCAAAAAAGGTATCTCAAGACCTCAGGTTACAGATGTCAGTGGGCACTGTTGCTTTTAGCACACTACAACTTTACAGCACTACCTCCTGTGATCACACACTGAGCGCTTGTAGGACCCTTAGTAAAGTAATGTGTAGGTTACTATTTACTCCTGTGTCTCCTGCATGATTTCAGTGCAGCACGTTGGGTTAGCCTTGCGCTAACCCACATTATTTCCTTGGTTGTCTATTGCTTCACTTCATTCCAGGGTGCACCATTACCAATATGGATTCTTACTGCCAACTGTGCTTGTTTTTTGGACTTTCCTTTTGCCTGTTGCCTGTTTATTGGATCTCTAGTGCTCAGAGAGCTGCTGGTGTAACGCCGCCCCTGCAGACTCGCGGCCAATGGGCCGCCAGCAGGGAGGTGTCAATCAACCCGATCGTACTTGATCGGGTTGATTTCCGGCGATGTCTGTCCGCCTGCTCAGAGCAGACGAACAGGTTATGGAGCAGCGGTCTTTGTGACCGCTGCTTCATAACTGCTGGGGAGCTTGATACATATGCCCCAATGGATCAACATTTCTGTGAGTCAAGTCCTGGGTTCTACTGTTGGGACTTTGTTACATTTGCCACTAGCCTGACAACAACAATCATTTTCAATCAAAACCTCAGAAAAACCCATCAGAAATAATAAAGGAGATCTGTGTTTTTCAACCACTATTGGGGCTGTAATTATATCCAAGATAGTAAGTAACTAACAGCATCTAATGAAAAGGAGTCCAACTAAAAGGTCAGGCTTTTAGATAGTTAACCATGTTCAGTTACCATTAGCCTACATTGCCACTTTCCTTAGTTTACTATTTATTCATGACTACACTTAAAGGGACATTATACACTAGATTTTTCTTTGCATAAACGTTTTGTAGATGATCTTATTATACAGCCCATACAGTTTTTTTTTTTTTTTAAATGTATAGTTTTGCTTATTTTTAAATAACATTGCTCTGATTTTCAGACTCCTAACCAAGCCCCAAAGTTTTAGGAGAATACCAGCGTATACCTACTCCAGCTTGCTTCTGTTTGTGTAAAGGGTCTTTTCATAGGCAAAGGAAGGGGGAGAGGAGGGTCTGCTATTTCCCACTTGCAGTGGGTGTTCCAGTAACCTTTTAAACAGAGCTAAACTGAAAGCTTCTAAGTAAGTTTTTAAACGGTTTTATACTGGAATTTTATATCAGTATCTATGCATCTTATTCATTATAGTAGTATCTATTTCATGATTCAGACAGAGGATACAATTTTAAAAATAGTTTTCAATTTACTTCTATTATCAAATTTGCTTGTTTCTCATGTTATTCTTTGTTGAAGAGATATCTAGATAGGTAGTGTGCACGTGTCTGGAGTACTACATGACTGGAAATAGTGTTGCCATCTAGTGATTTGCTAATGTTGCAAAACTACTGCTGCAGATACGTCCACACTCCTGAACTTACACCCTGCTTTTCAACAAATGAAGAAAATGTAATAATAAAATTAAATTGGAAAGTTGTTTAAAATGATATGTTCTCTCTGAATCATAAAAGAAACATGTTGGGTTCTATGTCCCTTTAACATATTAGTCATTAAGTACAGCATACTCAGCCATAATGTAGTGGCAATTGATGGATTACTGAGGGTAGAACTTCTCTCTGAACATTAAACCCTGGCTCTGACAGAAATTATGCCCATCTTGTTGTCCAACATTTACATACAAGTGTAATGGTAGTAGTAATAATATGATATAAATCATTTACCTACAAGTGTAATGGTAGTAGTAATAATATGATATAAAACATTTACATACAAGTGTAATGGTAGTAGTAATAATATCATATAAAACATTTACCTACAAGTGTAATGGTAGTAGTAATAATATGATATAAAACATTTACCTATAAGTGTAATGGTAGTAGTAATAATATGATATAAAACATTTACATACAAGTGTAATGGTAGTAGTAATAATATGATATAAAACATTTACCTATAAGTGTAATGGTAGTAGTAATAATATGATATAAAACATTTACATACAAGTGTAATGGTAGTAGTAATAATATCATATAAAACATTTACATACAAGTGTAATGGTAGTAGTAATAATATGATATAAAACATTTACGAATAAGTGTAATGGTAGTAGTAATAATATGATATAAAACATTTACCTATAAGTGTAATGGTAGTAGTAATAATATCATATAAAACATTTACATACAAGTGTTATGGTAGTAGTAATAATATCATATAAAACATTTACCTATAAGTTTAATGGTAGTAGTAATAATATGATATAAAACATTTACCTATAAGTGTAATGGTAGTAGTAATAATATGATATAAAACATTTACCTATAAGTGTAATGGTAGTAGTAATAATATGATATAAAACATTTACCTATAAGTGTAATGGTAGTAGTAATAATATCATATAAAACATTTACATACAAGTGTAATGGTAGTAGTAATAATATCATATAAAACATTTACATACAAGTGTAATGGTAGTAGTAATAATATCATATAAAACATTTATATACAAGTGTAATGGTAGTAGTAATAATATCATATAAAACATTTACCTATAAGTGTAATGGTTGTAGTAATAATATCATATAAAACATTTACATACAAGTTTAATGGTAGTAGTAATAATATCATATAAAACATTTACCTATAAGTGTAATGGTAGTAGTAATAATATGATATAAAACATTTACCTATAAGTGTAATGGTAGTAGTAATAATATGATATAAAACATTTACATACAAGTGTAATGGTAGTAGTAATAATATGATATAAAACATTTACATACAAGTGTAATGGTAGTAGTAATAATATGATATAAAACATTTACCTATAAGTGTAATGGTAGTAGTAATAATATGATATAAAACATTTACATACAAGTGTAATGGTAGTAGTAATAATATGATATAAAACATTTACATACAAGTGTAATGGTAGTAGTAATAATATGATATAAAACATTTACCTATAAGTGTAATGGTAGTAGTAATAATATGATATAAAACATTTACATACAAGTGTAATGGTAGTAGTAATAATATCATATAAAACATTTACATACAAGTGTAATGGTAGTAGTAATAATATCATATAAAACATTTACATACAAGTGTAATGGTAGTAGTAATAATATCATATAAAACATTTACATACAAGTGTAATGGTAGTAGTAATAATATCATATAAAACATTTACCTACAAGTGTAATGGTAGTAGTAATAATATCATATAAAACATTTACATACAAGTGTAATGGTAGTAGTAATAATATCATATAAAACATTTACATACAAGTGCAATAGTAGTAGTAATAATCCTATAATATAAAAGACCAAGTGTGTTTGTCTGAAGCTGTCATGCGTAGTAGAGACAGCACGAGGACAAACACATCTGGCCTTACCTGACATGCTGTTTGCGGCGAAAGTGGGAGTGGACAGGCTGGAATGTAAGAGTGGCCGGGCGGGAACGTGGCCGGGCGGGAGCGTGGCTGGGCGTGACCGGGCATGGTCGGGGGGTGGTCGGGCGCGGTCGGCGCGAGAGAGAGGGGAGAGAAAGAAGGAGAAGACAAAAAAGAGATAGGAAAGAGCTAAAGAGAGGGGGAAGAGCAGAAGAGAGGGGAATGAGCAAAAGAGAGGGGGGAAAGAGAGCAAAATAGAGGGGAAAGAGCAAAAGAGAGGGAGAAGAGAGAGCAATAGAGAGGGGGAGAGAGAGCAAAAGAGAGGGATGGAGAGAGAGCAAAAGAGAGGGGAGAGAGACAGAGCAAAAGAGAGGGGGAGAGAGAGCGTAAAAGAGAGGGGGGAGAGAGAGCACAAAAGAGAGGGGGGAGAGAGAGCGCAAAAGAGAGGGGGGAGAGAGAGAGCGCAAAAGAGAGGGGGGAGCGGGAGCGCAAAAGAAAGGGGGAGAGAGAGAGAGCGCAAAAGAGAGGGGGAGAGAGAGCGCAAAAGAGGGGGGAGAGAGAGCGCAAAAGAGAGAGAGAGAACGCAAAAGAGGGGGGGGAGAGAGAGAGAGAGAGAGAGAGAGCACAAAAGAGAGGGGGAGAGAGAGCAAAAGAGAGGGGAAGAGAAAGCAAAAGAGAGGGGAAGAGAAAGCAAAAGAGAGGGGAAGAGAGGGAGCAAAAGAGAGGGGGGGAGAGAGCAAAAGAGAGGTGGAGTGAGAGAGAGCACAAAAGAGAGGGGGAGAGAGTGCAAAAGAGGGGGAGAGAGCACAAAAGAGGAGGAGAGAGCGCTAAAGAGAGGGGGAGAGAGAGCGTGCAAAAGAGGGGGAGAGAGAGCGCAAAAGAGAGAGAGAGAACGCAAAAGAGGGGGGAGAGAGAGTAATAGAGAGGGGGAGAGAGAGCGCAAAAGAGAGGGGGAAAGAGAGCAAAAGAGAGGGGAAGAGAAAGCAAAAGAGAGGGGGAGAGAGAGAGCAAAAGAGAGGTGGGAGAGAGAGAGCAAAAGAGAGGTGGGAGAGAGAGCGCAAAAGAGAGGGGGAGAGAGAGCAAAAGAGAGGGTAAGAGAAAGCAAAAGAGAGGGGAAAAGAGGGAGCAAAATAGAGAGGGTGGAGAGAGAGAGCAAAAGAGAGGTGGAGTGAGCACAAAAGAGAGGGGGAGAGAGTGCAAAAGAAGGGGAGAGAGCACAAAAGAGGAGGAGAGAGAGCAAAAGAAAGGGGGGAGAGAGCGCAAAAGAGGGGGAGAGAGAGCGCAAAAGAGAGGGGGAGAGAGAGCGCAAAAGAGAGAGAGAGAACGCAAAAGAGGGGGAGATAGAGAGAGAGTAAAAGAGAGGGGGAGAGAGTAAAAAAGAGGGGAGAGAGAGCGCAAAAGAGAGGGGGAGACAGAGCAAAAGAGAGGGGAAGAGAAAGCAAAAGAGAGGGGAAGAGAGGGAGCAAAAGAGAGGGGGGAGAGAGAGAGCAAAAGAGAGATGGAGTGAGAGAGAGCACAAAAGAGAGGGGGAGAGAGTGCAAAAGAGGGGGAGAGAGCACAAAAGAGGAGGAGAGAGAGCAAAAGAAAGGGGGGGGAGAGAGAGAGCGCAAAAGAGAGGGGGAGATGGAGTGCAAAAGAGGTGGAGAGATAGCGCAAAGAGGGGGAGAGAGAGCGCAAAAGAGATAGAGAGAACGAAAAAGAGGGGGGATATAGAGAGAGAGTAAAAGAGAGGGGGGGGGAGAGAGCGCAAAAGAGAGGGGGAGAGAGAGCAAAAGAGAGGGGAAGAGAGAGAGCAAAAGAGAGGTGGGAGAGAGAGAGCAAAAGAGAGGTGGGAGAGAGAGCGCAAAAGAGAGGGGGAGAGAGCGCAAAAGAGGGGGAGAGAGAGCAAAAGAGAGGGGGGAGAGAGAGAGCAAAAGAGAGGAGGGAGAGAGATAGCAAAAGAGAGGGGGAGAGAGAGCAAGGAGGGGTGGAGCGAGAGAGAGCGCAAAAGAGGGGGAGAGAGCACAAAAGATAGGGGGAAAAGAGCACAAAAGAGAGGGGGAGAGAGCACAAAAGAGAGGGGGAGAGAGAGAGCAAGGGGTGGGACCGCTGTACTGCAAAAAATGACCCGTGTGAACGGGCTTTAGGACTAGTATCATATAAAACATTTACATACAAGTGTAATAGTAGTAGTAATAATATCATATAAAACATTTACATACAAGTGTAATGGTAGTAGTAATAATATAATAATGATACTGTGCCAAATTTAGCTGTGTCACACTAAATTGTTTTAAGTAAAGGAAGCCCCGGTAAAATGCCCTGCTCTCGCGCATTTGGTTGTTCTAGCGCAGGGGGTGGCATTGCACAAGCATAATGCTAAATTTTGCAAAGCGATGCTGTATCGCGAGTGGCGATTGCAGATAGACAGGTTCTTAAAAACTTGTCCACCTGCAATCCTGATCATTTTTCCTTACAGAGGTGGCATCTTGAACAGCTTTTTTTTTAAAAATAAATAAAAAAACAAAGACGTTTTGGATCACACAACTAGGTTAGTTCAAGAACAGCAATGCAGTACTGGGAGCTAGTTGCTGATTGGTGGCTTCACATATATGCCTCTTGTCATTGGCTCACCCAATGTGATTAGCTAGCTCCCAGTAGTGCATTGGTGCTCCTTCAACAAAGCATACAGAGAGAAGGAAGCAATTGGGATATTATTAATACATTGGAAAGTTGTTTAGAACCGTTTGTTTAATCTGAATCATGAAATAAATATTTTGGGTTTCATGTCAATTTAAAGAAGTGGAAAACTAAAGTGTAGAGTTAGAAAGGGGGATTACTGTAGCTTTTTGCTAAAAAAAAATAAGGTAGGAAGGAAGATGCTGTATGTCCTGAAGTAGTCGTGTAGCGCTGGTTCTATAGTCAAAGGATAAGTTGCAGATTAAAAATTAAATTATTCTTGTGGGAAAAATGTATTGAATGTTTCTAAAGGTCACAAGACATTCTCTGTAACAGTCTTGGTAACTGCGACTTTGTTCAGATTCTCATCTGTTATGACAAGCACAAATGCACACCATGGGGGTAATTTATCATCAGTCTGTCCGACATGATCCGCTCAGCAGATCATGTCCGACAGACATCGATGAATGCCGACAGCGATTTATCATTGCACAAGCAGTTCTTTTGAACTGCTTGTGCAATGCCGCCCTGGTTGTGTCAGTCAGCCCGATCATATAGGACCGGGCGGATTGATGTCCGCAGCCTCAGAGCAGGCAGACCAGTTATGGAGCAGCGATCTTTAGACCGCTGCTGTTTCCGGCGAGCCTGAAGGCATCAAGCTCCATTTCAATAAAGAGTTTTTTGCGCATTGGATTCTTTTTCACTTTTTACTTCCTAGATGCTTTCTAAAAGTAAGAACCAGGAAATTCTTTACAGTAAAAGTCAGAATAGCAATCCTATACTATTAATACTGCATGGCTTCATTTAATGGAGTGTTACAGACATTTTTTTAAAGAATGACAAGAAGAAAGCTACAGGGAAGGTCTGTAAAATGTTATATCCTTTGTTGAAGAGCATACCTAGGCAGGCTCATTTGCAGCAATGCATTACTACAGCATTACAGGGATGCCAGAAAATGTCCTGGTGTGCGCCGGCGCTGCAGCACCACATCCTGGCCAGAAGTGCAGAGGGAGCCTCCCAGCCAGGACCCGGAGCGAGCCTTGTGCGCAGCATAGCGCTTCTATTCAAGGCTACTCCTCACCTGGAAGCTGTTTTTGAATGTATTTATTACAATTAATTGTTTATTTGACCTCCAATACCTTTCATCTCTTTTTCACAATCCTGGGCGGGTATATTTATAACTAACAAGAGATATAAATGTTATAATTTTATTATAGAATAATCTAAGCAATATTACCATGTTGTGCCTTGTTTCTGAACAAGTAACATCACAATACAGATGGGGAAGCATGGAAATAAAAGTATTTATTCTGTGCGGTGTTTGACATTCTGGGACACAGTCTTACCTTATACTTTTGCGGTTTAAAATCACAGGGAGGCATTTGTGGGTTCTCATTGTTTGACAGATACCTGGAAGAAACTGACAAACACAGAAAACTATTGTGAGATGTTATAACAGAACATGTAAACTTTATCTTCTCTAGCACATATGATGTAGAAATAGATGAAAAAATAATTATTAATTGCAGATATGTTTTTTAAATATTTGTGTTAATTGGTTAAGTTAATTATATACATTAAATGCATAATACATAAATAGAAATTGAAATATATTCCTACGTTATCTAAAACACTTTTGACTGCATAGGCAGTTAGGTCAAGGATTACGCAAAACAAAACAAAAAAGAGAGGCATTTCAGTTTATAGTGCAGGATTAAGATATATTTTATATAAAATGTTTAGTGTACGTGTAATTAAACATCGTTGCAACATATTTTCGTTATTGATTTTGCCCCCTTTTCACGTAATTTAGCTCTGAAAATTGAGCAATGTCTAATTATTAGAAATGCAAGCTGCTGAGTTCTAAAATCCAACCCTGCTACAAATATGTCTCTAAGTAGCTTTATCAGGTGGCGTGCCTTACACTCTATCTGAATCATGAAATACAATTTTTATATTTTATACCCTTTCAAATGCAGGGAACATCCCTTGTGACACACTGTTAGCATATAAAAACTGCCTTTAGAGAACTTCACAGGGGCTTAGTGCTGGTGAGATTTTTTAGAGAATCTTGCAAGCTTAGAGACATTTCTATAATCAGGCCCATAATAAGTAATAAAGAAGAATATGATGGATAGATCATAGACCTAATGGAAGTTGAACTTTATGTAAAATAGAGAGACTGGAGGAAAGGAGATTTAATCTCCAGCAACGTAAACGTTTTTTCACTGTAAGAGCAATCAAATTAGGGAACTCATTACCTAAGGAGGTAGTAAATGACAATATCGTAGATATATTTAAAAATGATTTAGATACATTTCTGACTAGAAACAGAATTCAGGGATATGATTGCTTGAGTTAAATGGGTCACCTTTTTAAATGGGATTAATGTAAACTCTGGAGTTTTTATTGTAAGTACATTAAAGGGATACTAAACCTATTTTTTTTTCTTTCATGATTCAGAGCAATTTTAAGCAACTTTCTAATTTACTGCTTTTATCAATTTTTTCTTTGTTCTTTTGCTATCTTTTTTGAAAAAGCAGGCATCTAAACTTAGGAGCCGGCCCATATTTTAGCACCTGGGTAGCGCTTGCTGATTGGTGTCTAAATGACATGATACAAGCCCCACTGGCACTATGAGTAACTGCATTATTTAAAATGCTGGTGCACTGAGAATTTCTAGCTTTGTTCACAGGAAAGTGCAAAGAGAAATGTTAACACTAAAACACTGATGCCTTTTATTAGAAGCATTTTTGCCAGTACTTGTATATTGCAAATATGTTTCTATTCAAAGATGTAATTCATCTATGTGCATTTAAATTTTGACTGGAATGTCCCTTTAAAATACCTGACCCTACAAGTGCCCCATGTCTCAGGCAAAACCAGCATTAAGTCAGAAGCTTGTGCCGAATAAAAAGAATAAGCATTGTAGCCCTGGAAACTTAGGAAGGACGCAAAAAGACATCAGCTCATTAGTAGCTGTCTTCCTTCTGATATCTACTTTACAATGCTACACACACTTTTAATATCAAGCTATACCTAATATCCAGGACAAGCTTTCCTGCATCCTGAAACTCTTTTGAGAGTATAATCTGTCACACACCCTAGAAACTGGATCATCAATATCAAGATATATTAAAACATGACTGACTATAGGATCATTTTAATGCATGAAATCTACCTATATTCATTAACTGCATTTGTGTTTACCTGTGCGCTTGCAATATATTTTCACAAAACTGTCACTAACAGCATAAACATTTCTCTTGGAAACACTTGCTAATGACTGTTAAACTAACAGAACAACAACATTACTTTGTAAATATCAAATAGTTTCATTATAGAGACAAAAGCAAAACAACAACAAAAAAACTAAAATTGAGGTTTCCCTTTTATTAACCTGTCAATGGTACATCTAATTCTTATCTTTAAGTTCAAACTTACAGTCATTGCCCTCTTGCCTTGTTCTTTTGCAAACATTCTATGGGTTAAAGTGACATAAAGGTCAATAGTTTGCTAGAACTGTACCATCTCTGTATATTACTGTCACTTATAACTGCATCCTCTTTATCTGGATTTTTTATATGCCCCCAGGTGACTGAGTGCACAGGTGACACTTGTGCACAAGCTATATTGATAGGAAAGCAAGTGCTACTTATTCCAATCAGTGCCTGTGGTTTTCTAGGACCTTGCCCAGTGAGACAATCATGTATATATATATATATATATATATATATATATATATATATATATACATTTATATACGATTTAGCATTGAGTCTCTTTAAATTCCAAACTGTTTTAGACATTAATAAAATATTCTACTGTTCATGGACAATTAATGATTATTTAGTGTATTTGTATTGAAAGGGCATTATTTTTAAATGTAGATTCAAAACCATTTTGTATTAACTGTATCAAATTTGAAAGAATATACAGAGTTTATGAAAAAACATTAAAATGTGCATCACTATATTAAATGAGTATTGCAATAAAAATCAGCAGCAAAATATTGAGAAAGAATCCAAAAAACTAAATGTAACTATTATATATATATTTTTTTTTCTATGTGATAAGAACTGAAGTGCATAGTCAATTCTCTCTTTGGGCAATTTCTGTTAATCAAAACTAAATTACTAGTGTTAATGGACAAAACGTTTGCAATATTTGCATATGATTTGCATATGATTAATGATTTTACCTTGGCATCTGCTAAAGTCCTCCCCAACCTTTGCCTCTAGGACGTGTATGGAGGAATCACGTGGGAAAGTTGTCTATAACTTGGGAATGGGGAGATTCAGAGGAGTGGCATCTTCTCCTTGTCAAATCTGCATCACAGCTGCTCATTAGACACTTTTGAATGAGCTACACATCTAAATGTATTGCAAAAATGCCTCCCTGGCAGAGACATATACAGAGGTTGTCATGAGTTAAAGCACTAGAAGATTTAATTGTGGTGTTTTGTCAAGTTAGGGAAACTGCACTAGCAAACTATAAGGACAGCTAGATAGGAGAACATATTGAGTTCATATTGGGATCCATCAGTTTCCATTTAAAGGGATATTATACACTATGGGCAAGATTACATATGCGGCGTTGTCCGTAAAATCCGACGACGCCAGTTTTTATCGGTTTTGCTATCACATATACGATGCCTCATATAAATGTTGGATGTATATTTCACAAGGTGACTGCAATTTTTACTCCCATAAACTAACATAGAACCGCGTCACAAATCAGTATCACATATTCAGCGCAAGGATTTACGCAGCGAAAACGGAGACATTTTACTCCATACATAGGCAGGCACAGCAAGCCTTGTGCTAAGTATAAATACAAATGATATAGCAAAATATCAATTGGATGCGCCTAATGGATGTGCATATAATAAATGTGCTAAAAGTATTGTGCAAAATCTACATGTGAGTGTTCTAGATCTAAATTAACAGATCTAGTAAGTTAGAATAAGGCCAAAATTAGTTGCCGGATAGAGTGAAATGGTTGCCCCCCACTCTAGTGGTTGTAATATCTTAAAAAAATAAATACATTATATTAACACAATATCAATATGTATATAGCCAATCGCTTTATCTATATACGTGCCAATCACATCTATATACATGCAAAATAAGGCAATATAGAAAAGATGCAAACAATCATGCAAACAATATTAATTGTGGTGTGAAAGTCCACTTATCAGTTCATGCAAGATGATGAGTCCTCAGACTATAATGTTTCCTCCTCTATAGAGATGAATACGATGTTGTGACAGATCACACTGTCATCGGTGGCAGGCTGCTACTTCTGGAAGTGGTTGGGATGCACTCCTATAGTACCAAAGATAAAACGAGAAAAGAAGGCGCCTTCTTTTCTCGTTTTATCTTGCGCTAAGTATGTGAGCACCGTAACTCCCTGAAAATATTAACTAACACCTAACGCATGCGCAATATCTATCAATATCTGTCAACCACCAACTCCCATCGCAATAACTAATAAAACTATTAACTCCTAATCTGCCATTAACTCAC
>NC_069500.1:100526621-100589121 GCF_027579735.1 Bombina bombina
GTCACAAATTATCTTAGGAGCAGTGGAAATTGTGGAAATGTGTTCTCTGGAGTCAGAGGCGTAACTAGAAATCCCAGAGTCCAGGTGCAAGAATCTAAGAAGGCCCCCCCCCCCCACCCAAAAAAGTGAATTTGATATATATCTTTTTTTTTTTAAAAAAAAACTTAACACTGAAAAAAAATGTGAATCAGATTGCATGTCTGCAAAAGGAGGTACCCTGTGCCCACAGTCTGTGAGATGGTCTGACCCCCTATTACTGTGCATAGTGACACTGTTTAACCCACCAGTACTGTATATAGTGAGTCAGTGACACAGTCTGTAATCTGCCGGTGAGATGGCTGGCCTGACCCTACCCGCCCCAGTACTTTATAAAGTGACCACAGTATTCTGTGACATAGTCCTGCCCCCCGTACTGTATATAGTGGTACTGTATAGTGACACTGTTTACCCCCTCCCCCCATGCTGTAGTAACAAGATCTGTAATGTGCTGGTTCCACAAACATACACACACACACACACACACACACACACACACACACACATACATGCATAAATACACACACAGTCACATACATACACACACACACACCAATGGCTAAAACAGAAAGACTAACCCCTGTAGTCAGAGACACTAGTGAAGCATAATGTCACACTCACATGATATCAGTGCAGGCAGTGGCAGGTCAACTTTTTTTTTTTATTTTTCTTTTTTGGAGCTGGGCCCCCATCCTTGGGGCTCAGTCGCAATTGCGACCTCTGTACCCCCTGTAGTTTCTCCCCTGTCTGGAGTGATGAATCACACTTCACTTTCTGGCAGTATTATGGATGAATCTAGATGTAGTGTATACAAGGGAAAAACTAGCAACCACAATGCATAGTCCCTACTGTAAAGTTTGGTGGATGAAATATAATGATTTGGGGCTGTTTTTCAGGGTTTGGCATAGGCCTTCAGTGAAGGGCTATCTTAATGCTACAGGATGCAAAGACATTTTAGACAATTTGGCCTTCCAACTGTTTGGGGAAGGCCCTTTATTGTTCCAGCACACCTCGGCACCTGTGCACAAATCAAGGTCCATGAAGAGATGGTTTAACAAGTTTGGTGTGTATGAAGTTGAACGCCCTACACAGAGCCCTAACCTCAACCATTCAGGAAGAAATGGAATGCCAATTTCCAGCCAGACCTTCTTATCCAACATCAGTGCCTGACCTCACAAATGTTTTGTTGGTTGAATAGGCACACATTCTCACAAACACACTCCAAAATCTTGTGGAAACCCATCCCAGAAGAGTTGTGACTGTTACAGCCACAAAGTGGATGGGGGCAACTCTACATTAATGACCATTGTTTTGGAATGGGATGTCCAACAGGTTTATAGAGTTATGATCATCAGGTGTCCACAAACTTTTGAACATATATAGCATATGTAGACTGCAATCACAAATAATGGTGTATCTTTTAAGATTTTAGTATTCAAAGTCAGTTTTTCAAATGAGCTCATTTTTGGTGTTCCTAGAAAGGCACACACAGAAATCAAGTATATAGCTAGTCATCATACAAGAGGAGGACAGTCACATATTGTCAGCAATTACAAAGGGAAAAAACTTGTAATTGTTATCAGTACAGTTGTATTTATTATTTTATTTGCTCTTTATATTATTGTGATGTAAGATTTACAGTTGCACGCATATTCTTGCAGGTAAAATCTCAGAAATTTACAAAGAAACTCATACACTATCATATCTATAATGTTGTGTTCATTATATTATTATTTGTGTGTAATGCTTTGACCTATTCGGTAGAATTACACGTAGGTGGCACGGAGTACAATACTTAAGGGCCATACATGGAAGCACAGACAGAGACAAAAGGAGTAGAAGTATCTGTTCCCTAGAGCGTACAATGTAGGGTCAGATAAAGGGTGAGGTAGTTTCTGAGGATATGGTGCTTGGTCAGTCAATAAATGACAAGTATTCTGAGGAAGTGTATTGGTTAGGGACTTTATTAATTTAGGGGTAGTCCTCTTGGAACAAGTTGTTATTGAGGGAAGATTTTAAGCTATGAAGACTGGAGGGGGAGGGGGGGTCTGACAGACTAATAAACAGAATTAATAGCTATATGAGAGGCACATATTAAAAAGAGTTAGATTAAAAATTAAGATTTTAAAATAATATTCAAATAAATTGCATTATTCTATTATATTTCATATGAACCGGATCTTGTCCAGAAGAGAAAACCCACCACAGTTTTCCAGAGAGTATTCTATGCCCTACATTTCTATACTGTTTTAATGCTAATCAAGCACATTTTCATAATTTGTTAATTTATTTATTGTTATTAGTTTATTAGTGAATTAATTTGCTTCAGTCTGGCATGGTAAAGAAATAGCATTTATTGCTACTCTGTGCAGTCATTATGATTGTCCCACCCGTGTTCAGGCAGGTAATTTGCTTGAACTGGTTGACAAGGACTGGAAATGAAAAAACAAATTCAATGTACATCATGACACAACATGACCTTGGTTTGGACTTCTAATGGTATTTAGACACTCAATGTTTAACTAAGGAAATACACATAAACATTAACTGGAGAAGCCAGTATCCAATGAGATGGTCCATAAAAAGAGTATAAAGTTGGTTCATTGGAAAACAATGATAAAAGAAATAAGTTTATAACAAATCCATAGCTTGGCAAATCAACAAACAAAAACACTCAAAGCTGAACATTAACAGACCCATAGAACCAAAAAATAACCAAAAGTTAAATAATTCTTAGGACAGTCTTATTTATATCTCTATAAGTATTTAATGACCTATTTTTTGCCGTTTTCTCACCTATTAAATATTTATTTAAAGGCCCATAATACCCAAATGTTTAAATACTTGAAAGTGATGCAGTATAGCTGTAAAAAGCTGACTAGAAAATATCACCTGAACATCTCTATGTAAAAATGAAGGATATTTTACCTCAAATGTTTCTCAGTAGCCACATCCCATTTTAAAGCACTTCTAAGCAACAAATCAGTATGTCTGTCCCGGGACAGCGGAAGGAGCGAGCTTACGTGCACTCTCATCTTATTTCCCTATTCAGTTTAAGGAAGTTTACTAGGAAATCTCATGAAAGTTAAGTCAAATCTCATGAGATCACAGTAAAAGAGTTCATAACCTCAGCACTGTTGATGCTGATTGGCTGCAATTCATTTCTTCATTTTTTTTGTTTTTTTACCTGCAGCTGAGCAGCAGTTGAGTATAACTTTTTACACAGAACTTACTCTGCTGAGCTGAGGAAATTGTGAGGTAAAATATCTTCCTTTTTTACATAGAGATGCTCAGGTGATATTTTCCTGTCAGCTTTTTACAGCTATATTGCATCAGTTTCAAGTGATTTAGCATGAGTATTATGTCCCTTTAATGAATTAACTAATCTTTCTGTAAAGAAATGCTATCACCTACTATATCTGTTTTTGTTCTTTTTGAGGTGAAAAACTGCTATATTAAATACCTGAGGATTTCTATCATACAACCTAGTCACATCCTCTCTTTCAAGATTTATATACTATAGGGACATGGAATTCTAAAAATTTAACGTTTAGGATTTAAACAGAGCTTACAATTTAGAAAAAAAAATAAACTTTCCAATTTTCTTCTTTCTTTTTTTTTTTTTACCATTTTAGTGACACTATGCTGAACACTTTCTTGTTCATTTATATTCTTTTTATTCATAGCCTGAGATATAGTATCTGTGAATTATTTAAAAAAGTTAAAGGGACATTCCAGCCAAAATTGCAAACCACATGGGTGCATTTCTGTATTTAACAGAAGCAATTTTGTTTCAAAGGTGTATTTAAATATGCACCGTACACCAACATTTTAAACACAACACTTGTTCAGAGAGCCTAAGGTGATTGTACCATCTGCTAATGACTCAATTTGTTAATTGCTGACATGATACAAGCCCCACTGATGATCTGAGCAGCTGCATTGTTATATTATGTGGGTGCAGTGAAAATATGTAGCTATGCTTCACATGCACATGCAGAGAAAAATGATAACACTAAAACAGAGATAACTCTTAATAGAAGCATTTTTGCCAATACAGGTATATTGAAAATATGTTTCTATTTAAAGATGCAATAAATCTATGTGCATTTATATTTTGACTGGAATGTCCCTTTAAGCTCCGTCTTATAAAATTCAACTGCACAAACCCCAGACAGTTTACTCTGTTTTCAATGTTGTTAGTGAATATAGTAAAAGACATTCTCAGAATATTAAACAGATTTTTCTCTGACAATTCACTATCTTACAGTAGGGGACGGCTCTCTTGTCCTCCCATTGAATTTAATTGGATCACAAGACACGATAAAGACCTTATTTTTAGCAACAGCAAAAGGAAATCCCACTACTTTAGAAAGTGGTATATTCTACAGTGGAATTTACTACTGAGAAATATAATGCATATATATAAGGCTAATAAATTAGTTTTTACTTTTTGATATCAGTTTCCTATACCACAGTAGGCTGTGTATTTTTTTATTTATTCTAAACAGTTAAACTTTTGGAATTTTGGATCTTGAAAGAAACCTGTTCTTTGCGCAAACTAATATCATCTGGAATCTTGTTCCAAGTGTTTGATTATTTTATTTTTCTTATATGGAAGCAGCTGTGAAATTTAAAAAAAAGTGGTGTTACTAAACTGCTTTATTTTCTTAAAAAATATGAATATAAAATAGTTAATGAATAAATGTAGATGTCAAACTGACAGCTTAGTGTAATCATTTACAGGAACAATATTTATCAGCAGAGAAATGATCAGGCTCAGATGATTAAATCACAGGACAGCTAATTTTTATGGCTACTGTTTTTACTTACCTCTTGAGGGGAGCAGGGACTTTTGACATTTGAAAAGTTGACTGTACCCACAAGTTAAAGACCTTTTCATGGTTGCGGTGATACACATGCTACAGACACCAAGCAAGAATGTGTAGATAGCTGAAGAGCATTCCCGTGGGTTAATAATATAACACAAACACAGCTGGGATCAGGAAATAGGAGGAGAAGGAGTAGGTGGATTCTTTTGCTGGTTACTCGTGAAAAAAAAAATCAGGGAAGTTCTGTATCATTTTTTTTAAAATAAGGACCTGTGTTACTGCCAGGGGTACAACATGATTCCAAGGACTTTTATACTGTACTACATTAACTACCTGTCAGTAAAGTAACTGGCGTAGAAATACTCACACAATTTTCTTTATTCTTTTGTTTAACAAAATAACAGTTATAACGATAACATTTTTAAAAAGTGATAGCTGTTAACTAATGCAACATAGGAGATTGAGTGTCTCAGAGTAGAAGATAATAGGGTATCCATACTATTCCTTTGAATAGTGCCCTATAATGTCTTATGCCCTGATGATCAAAAGTGCTACGAGACGGCGAAATATTCAAATTGATCCGTCAAGTGAGCCTGTCAAAATATTATTAGCTCTCGACATAGCGGCATCACCGAGAGGCATTTACTATACATGCCATTGGTCAGTGATGCTGGCTATAGACAACACCTAGCATCGCCGACCATATTGGCGATGTATAGAAAAGGATCACTGGAATATAACTGCTGTTTGCCTAACCACTAATACCTCTAAACCGAAGTACTCCACAATTGCAAACTAACACTACACTAATAAACATCTAAACTGTCACATACGCACCACAAGTCACTATTAACCCTTATACCACCACATACCCATCACAAGTATCTATCTATTAACCCCTATGCTGTCACAAACCCATTGCAAGTATCTAAACTATTAAACCCTATGCTGCCACATACCCATTGCAAGTATCTAAACTATTAACCTCTATGCCACCACATTCCCATTTGGAAGTATCTAAACTATTAACCCCTATGCTACCACATATCCATAACAGGTAACTAACTATAAACCCCTATGCCGCTACATACCCCAAACGCAAACTTACCTAACACCTAACCCCCCTCTAAACTAAAACCCTATGTTAAATGTAAAATATAAGTAAAATAAAATAATTACACCTAAACTAACCCCCTCCAAACTTTCCTACAAGTATGGGGGTCGATTAGGTGATTATTGTTAGTATATATTTATTAGGCCATAATCTCTTAACCACCCCCATACACGCATGGGGGTTGATTAGGTGATTATTGTTAGTTAGTATTTATTAAGCCTTAATCTCCTAACCACCCCTCATACCTGTATGTGGTTGATTAGGTGATTGTTGATGATTACTATTTATTAGGCCGTAATCTCCTAACCACCCTTCATAGCTGTATGGGGGGTTGATTAGGTAATTATTAATTGTTACCATTTATTAAGCCTTAATCTCCTAACCCCCCCATACCTGTTTGGGGGATTGATTAGGTGATTAGGTTAGGGCATTTTAGGGGTTAATAGTGCATTTATCTACAATGTAAAATATTATGCATTCTTATGTATGATGCATATTCTATTGTATTTAAATTAATGTGTATTCATTTTTTTCTTGTGTTTTTTTATTTTAAACACAAATATATATTTTAAAATTTAAACTGTTAAAAAGGCATTAGTATTACAATTGTTTTATTACATAACAGGCATGCAATTATTTAAAATTATAATTATAATGCTACTCTCTTTTATAACATAAATACCTATTTTAAAAATACATTTTTATTTAAAATAATAAATGCATCAAGCAAGAATATCTACATTTTAATTAATATATCCAAAACTTAAACTAATATGCATTAGTATTGAATATACATTAAAAGGTATTTATGTTATCTTTTGTTTATTAGTGATAGCATAGATATATATGTTAATATATATTTATGTTTTAGTAGTCAGACTAGCATTAAATTATATTTTTACATAACAGGCATGCAATTATGTAGAACTATAATGTTAATTATACTGCCTTTAATAAGAAATAATAAACACAGCAAGAAAGATTAATTACATTTTAATTTATATGCAAATATTTAAACATTATGCATTCTATATAGCAATGCAAAATTTTAAATATTTATTTATTTATAAAATATTTTACCAGGAAGGATAAATTGAGATTTCTCTCGTTTCAAGTATGTCCTGGGTCCACAAAACATTGCATTGATACAGTAGGGTACAAAAAAATTAAAAAACAATAATAATACACAATATATGCAAAATTTTTACATAGAACAGGTAGGAAATATATAATCAACCATGACAGGTGCATTCTGTTTTGAGCTATGTAGAGAGGGATCTCTTAAAGGATATTAGGCTTGGGGAAGGTTTGAAAGTGTGTGGGAGGTCATTCCATAACTGTGGTGCTCTGTAGGAAAAGGAGGATCGAACTGCTTTATTTTTGTATTGAGGCAAACTAAATAGTGTGTTTGTACTGGATCAGCGGTTATAGGAGGTGGGAATAGCCGGGGAGAGCATTCTGCTCAGGTAGGGTGGGAGCTTCCCAGAAAGGCTCTTAAACACAAGGCAGGAAAGATGGAGGGTGCGTCTGGATTCCAGCGACAGCCAGTTTAGTTCTTTTAGCATGTCACAATGGTGGGTCCTGTAGTTACATTGTAGCACAAAGCGGCAGAACGAGTTATACAATGTATTAAGTTTATTAAGGTGAGTTTGCGGTGCAGGTGCATATACTACGTCCCCATAATCCATGATAGGCATCAGCATTTGCTGTAGAATCTTTTCCTTTACTGTAGGGCTGAGGCAAGATTTTTTTCTGTACAGGGCACCTAATTTTGGATAAAGTTTTGATGCAAGTTTTTCTATGTTGGGGCCAAAAGATAGATTAGGGTCTAACAACATACCCAAGTATTTGAAAGAGTGGACTGCAGTAAGCGTGCAATTGGATTTTGTTTTGATGCGTAGGTGGGAATTTTGTAATTTGTGTAATTTAGGACCCGTTCCAAAGATCATTGTGACAGTTTTGTCAGTGTTTAGGAAGAATTTGTTTTTTTGAGATCCACTTTTCTACCTCTGTGAACTGGTCTTGGAGCACTGCTTCAAGCTGTGGCAGATCAGATTTATTTGCATAGATTACCGTGTCGTCTGCGTACATGTGTACAGTTGAAGATTTGCAGACATTAGGCAGATCATTTATAAATAATGTTAATAGTAGGGGGCCGAGAATGGAACCTTGGGGAACACCACACGTGACTGGGAGAGGGAGGGAGTCACTGTTAGAAACGGAGACATATTGTGATCGATCCGATACATATGATCTAAACCAGGTTAACGGATGATCAGCAATACCAGAGTTTTTTAGTTTGAGCAGTAGTATGTCGTAGTCCACTGTGTCAAAAGCCTTTGCGAAATCAAGGAAAATAGCTCCAGTTAGGTCTCCTTGTTCCATGCCCGTTTGGATGTTGTTGCAAACTTTTAGGAGGGCAGTTGTAGTGGAGTGATTTGGTCGAAAACCTGATTGATCAGGGGTCAGATAGTTAGAAAGTTGGTAATATTCGCATAATTGCGTATGGACTTATTTTTCTAAGATTTTTGATAATACTGGGAGCAATGATATAGGGCGATAGTTAGAAACCAAGGTTAACTCCCCACTTTTATGAATAGGCACTACTCTTGCAGTTTTCCGGAGTTTGGGTATATATCCAGACATCAATGATTCATTAATTAGGGTTGTGACAGGCTTAGCAATTGCTGGCACACTGAGCTTCAACAGCATTGCTGGGATTTGATCAGGTCCAGACTGGTTTTTCATTTTTAGATTATTAAGGTATTTCTTAATGACATTGATGGGTACAGGTCTAAAATTGAACTTCTCTATATTGGGTCTTTGCTGTTTTAGTGGGGCCTGATCCACATTTGTAGTTTCAGGATGTGTGCCATTAATTTGTTTGTCAATCAGGGTGGTGGAGCATCCAACAAAATAATTGTTAAAGGCATTTGCTACTTCTAAAGGGAGTTGCAGGTTTTGGTTATCCACTTTGATAGTGGAGGGTTGGGAGTGGATTGGTGGATTTTGTAAGTTATTTATGAGTTTCCAAAACTTTCTAGGGTTAGATTTGTTATTGTTCAGATTTTCACAGAAATATTGGGCCTTGGACAATTTTGTTTGTTTAGTACATATATTTCGCCATTGTCTATATACACAGAGCCAGTATGCTTGACCTTTGACCACAATGAATCCTGAAATTGGTACATTTGAATGAGGTCAGCTGTGATCCAGTTCAAGTGTGCTCCTTTTACTCTCACCTTACGCAGCGGGGCATGTAAATTCCAAACTTGTAAGAGTTCAGACTGAAAAAATTCAATGGCAGAGTCTAGATCTGGGATTAGGTTTAATCTGTGCCAGGGGAAATGATTGAATACTACATTTTTTGAAGGACCTGGTGATTTTAAGCTTGGGAGAGGATTTATTTGCCTTTATTTTGCGCACGCAGTACACTAAGCAGTGGTCACTGAAATTGTTAGGGAGAACACCTGCTTCCTGGATTCGGTCGGGAGAAGTGGAGAGAATCCAGTCGAGCAGGGTATGATTATGGCTTTTGATGTTTATGCGAGTTGGGGAGGAGATTAATTGCGTTAGCTGCAAAGATTTAAACAGCGAGCGACAACTGTTATTTTTTGGATTCAGCCAATCAATATTAAAATCTCCAAAAAACTAAATTTCACTTTTTGGGTTTTGAGCTATAGATTCAATAAGGAGATATGCTATGTCCGAAATGGAATGCACAGGGGAGCTAGGTGGGCGGTAGATTCCTGCAACAATGATTGATTTACTGCACGGGATCTCAATTTTGCCAGAAAGGAAATCAAATGTGGCAGGAGAGCTAGATTTTTGTATGGGGGTGAAC
This sequence comes from Bombina bombina, assembly GCF_027579735.1. NCBI lineage: Eukaryota > Metazoa > Chordata > Amphibia > Anura > Bombinatoridae > Bombina > Bombina bombina. The sequence goes on from NC_069500.1 coordinate 100,536,448, forward strand.
TTTGTGTTATTGTCAACATAGATTACATTGCCGCCTCCTCTCTTTGCTCTGTCATTTCTATGGCATGAATATTGAATATTTCTTTCTTTTTTTATTAGTTTTACATGTTCAAACAAAACATCATATTCAAAATCAGAAAATTAAAATCTGGGGAGTAAGTACAGTCATTTCTCAAGTTATCCTTAAACTATCAGGCATAACTTGTCACATTGACCAAGCAAAATCCTCTACTATGTAATATATACTAGCCCTGTATTGTATTACATCCGCACCAATGAAGTTACCCAGTACCCTTCTTCATCTATAAATGTATAATACTAAATAATTAATACATATATGCTGGGTAAGCTATCTACCATTCGTTACATAGTTTTTCACTCTTTTTCCCTTTTCTTTTTCTAGATCCATTACAAAGATTTCAATTGTCTGAATCCGTATAAAAATAATTCAAATATTAAATACCAAACCGAAAAAAAAAAGATACAGAAAAAAAAGGAAAAAGAGGGTCCTAGTCTCTTGGGAACTCGTTTCGTTCTAAAACTGTTTCCAGAAATACCGAACCTTTAAAAGGAGCAATCATTTGTACTTACATCTTTTTTTGGGTATGAGAGAATCAAGCTTTTCCATTTATTAAAAAAAAAATTTTTATTTTTTTTTTAGTCTCATTATCAACTGACATGTCACGCTGTTCCAGGGTTAGGTGACTATTTATTTTGTGTATAAGTTCAGCTAGACTAGGTGCCTTTTTAGCTTTCCAATATTTTAATATTAAAGTCCGACCATTCAATATTACCAAATTTATGAACCTTCTATTTATTACACCCTTATATTCTTCCATTAGGAAGAAAACATAATTGTCCTGAATTTTGAACTTGGTATGTATTATCTTACTCAGCCAGAATTACATTTTACTCCAATATTTCTTGATTTTAGGGCAGTTCCAAAGGCAATGATATAAATCCGCTGCCTGGTACCTACACTTATCACATAAGCCATTTCTATTCACTCATTTCGATTTCAGATTTGGAGTAATATGCGTTTTATTTATTATTTTAAAATGTGATTCTCTTAATTCCGTGGATATTGTAGCTTCATCAGCCAATTTAAAGCTTTTCTGTATAATATTCACAGACTTTTTCCAGATCGTTGATATTGAATATTTCTAAAGTTAGTTTTAGATTATGGCAGATTAGGGGGTCAATGTTTAAATGATATGCATAGTCAAGTTCAATGCATATTGTTTAAAGTATTGTATATATATATATATATATATATATATATATATATATATAGAGAGAGAGAGAGAGAGAGAGAGAGAGAGAGAGAGAGAGTAAAAGGTATTTAATGATTCTTTGTATTATTTCAAACATAAACATATATTTTTAAATATATCTTTATGTTTGAAATAATAGCAAGCCGCCATTAAATCCCGTTTAAGATATCTACATTGTACAGGACAATGCATAATTTGTCAAGGAGATTAGGTAAACACCGGATGGCCGTCAAAACCTTGCTGGTCTAGCTGGACTCTTGGAACTCAGCCCTGGACCGAAATTGAGCCCTGGTCCGCCGCTTCTTAAAAGTGATGCTAATCAAGCAGGGTGCAGGGGATGCAGTCATACTTTTAGTATGTTGTCTGCAATTTGATGAGACTTCAAATCCGGTCCCCCATTCCACCCCCAAACAAGGGTATCCATAGGTGCTTCATCAAATTCTCGACATACTAAAGTGTCAATGTTTTGAATATTGGGCCCTTAAACTTGTTCTGAGTAAAAGGCATTAGAGGGATCTAGAGAAAGTATAAGTCAAGAGATGGATAATGCGCTAGGCTATAGTTATCAGGCCACTCATAAATCCAACTCCTTTATTGAATTAAGAAGAATACAGCAAAGCAAAAAATAGGGAAATGCTAAGATACCAATATATATAGAATTTAATATAATAAAAGCGCAGAACATACATATGATTCAATTCAAATCAAAGATAAAAGTAGCAGCTTACACACACTCCAAGTGTGAAAATGCAACAGTGTAAAAACAATTCCAAATTGCAACAATGTAAAATAATTCAATACCTAAAAATAGCGTAATTTAAAAGATCTGGACATTCATATATGGTAATACCACCTTAGAATACAACTTTAAGGCAGTCCGTGTGCACACTCAATTTTAATAAGGCAAATTCCGTGATTCCATACGAACTCAGCCATTATTAGCATAAACTCTTTTGCTCAAATTTTATGAGAGTTGTGAACTACACAATATCCTTTTACAGTTACCTTCTTAATAATCCGTAGGTGGGATTAGGCAAATGTTTGTACGGTACCTTAGTTTCAGAAGTAAACTTCAGCAGATGTAAAGCTCAATACCTGTACACCGTCTTCTTCTCGGCGTTCTGTCCTTGAGTGCACCGCTTAGTCATGTGACTGATTCTTACGTCACATAGTAGAGAGCCGCTTGAAGTGGTATTCTTCGAAATCCTGCCTTTCATAGACATTAAATTAACCTTTTGCTACCGTCCAGGTGCAGTTCAGGTAGACCTTGCAGGTTGTCATTCCAAAAGTCTATTCTTTTCTATTCTTTTCTTGCTCTTAAGTGCTTAGCACGGAAAAAAAAGATTTTGGATTTAAAAATGGTAAAATCAGCTGGGAACTTCTCAAACTTTCAACGTGTTTCGCCCTAACTGGGCTTTTTCAAGATAAGTTTTCGCAGTTTCTCAAGCTCTTTATAAAGCTGTGAGGATCCCTCTGATTGTTGGTACAATTTCAAATTAACTATTTGCATTCCCTCTTAAGGTGGTATTATTACATAGTTTAATCAGATCATATTAGAATAACTTAGGATCCCACATTTATAAAAAATATTCATTATATAGTTATAAGGATGGAAATAGTGGCAACGGTGTTAGTTTAAGCAAATATCAACCCCTTCATAATATAGTATGCTGAAATAATAGTAGATATATAATCTGTGATGATAGCAGGATGTGATGTCACTAGCTGGTGGGCGGGGCTTAGGTCCGGTGTCTGTGTCGCAGTTAGTTTAGTACAATCAACCTGTCTGGATGTGTATTGCTATGCTCTGTAATAAAATAGAGTTGTACCATCATTGCTGTGTCCTGCATATGTCCTGCATCTCATGACATGGTGTCAGAAGTTCTGGACTACGCTTCTGTTTCTGATGATGACGATGTCAAAGTTTACCCCACCTGAGCCTTTTGACTTTTCTCAGCCTGCAGCTTGGCCCACATGGCGTCAGCGGTTTCAGCGCTTCAGGATTGCATCCAAACTGAACAAGGAGAGTGGTGAAGTACAAGTTAATTCTCTTTTATACTCTATGGGGAAAGATGTAGAGCCAGTGTTCAATGCTTTTACTTTCCAAGAAGGGGAAGAAGTTAACTTTGATATAGTTATGGATAAACTCAGTGCCCACTTTGTGCCCAAAAGAAATGTGATTCATGAGAGAGCTTGTTTTCACAAACGTAATCAGCGTGTGGGAGAATCTGTGGAGTCATTTTTGCGCAGCCTGTATGAATTAGCTGAATTCTGTGAGTTTGGTGTTGCTAAAGAAGAGCAAATCAGAGACAGAATAGTTATTGGAATTGCAGATGCTGAAGTCTCCCTGAAGCTGCAGTTAGAGCCTGATTTAACATTAGACGGGGCTATTAGGATGGCCCGCCAGAGTGAACTGGTGAAAAAGCAAAGTGCTGATCTGAGGTCTGAGAGTATTGTGGATGAAGTACAACAGTCTAGGAAAATTGCTAGTGAAAGGCACAGTGTGAGCGGTAGATCTAAAGTACTGGAAAGGCCTAGAAGTGGATGGGCGCAACATGGCCGATGCACACGGTGCTACCGGGCTCATGATCAGAGTGCTATATGCCCGGCCAGAGATAAAAGATGCAGAAAATGTAACAGAATAGGCCATTTTGAAGTGGTGTGTAAAACTGAATACATTAAGGAGATGCAGGTGGACAGTGACCAGGAGGGTCAGGAAGTGTCTTTTGTGGGGTCTGTTGTGGAACGGACAAGCTCAGAGGAAGATTGGAAAGTTACCTTTACTGTAATGGGAGCCAATGTTGATTTTAAGATTGACACAGGAGCAGATATCACTGTAATGTCTTTTGCTGAATTTATGAGACTGCCTCGACAGCCCCAGCTGGCGAAGGTTACTACAAATGTTCATAGTCCTGGTGGCCGCATTGATTGTGTGGGGAAATTTCTTGCCAGCTGTGAGTACAAACAAAGGAAGTTCACCATGTGGGTGCATGTGATCCGAGGTCAGTGTGTTAACAGTTTATTGAGCAGAAAAGCAGCCTGTGACTTGGGCCTCGTGGCCAGAGTGAATGAGATCTCTGAAGATATGTTTGGCGAGTTGGGCCTACTGAGCTGCAAACCTGTCCGTATAGCACTTAAAAGTGACGCAGTCCCGTACAGTATTTCTACTCCTCGTAGAATTCCGTTCCCGCTCATGCCTCAAGTGGAGAAAGAGCTCATGCGCATGAAGTCTATGGGGGTTATTGAAGAGGTTGTTGAAGCAACTGATTGGTGTGCCCCCATTGTTCCAGTTGCAAAGAAAAACGGAAAGGTGCGCATCTGTGTGGACCTGAAAAGGTTGAATGAGGCAGTGAAGAGGGAGAGATTTGTGCTGCCGACACTGGAAGATATAGCCCCGAAGTTGGCTGGGGCGAAGTTCTTTTCCACATTAGACGCTTCTAGCGGCTTTTGGCAGATCCCCCTGGATCCAAAGTGCCGCAAACTGACTACCTTTATCACTCCGGTAGGTCGGTTCTGTTTCTGCAGACTTCCCTTTGGGATATCCTCCGCTCCTGAGATCTTTCAGAGGGAAATGAGTTCTCTCCTGAGTGGCCACGTGGGCACAGCAGTCGTCATGGACGACATTCTAGTGTATGGGTCTACAGTGGAGGAGCATGATCAGCGTTTGAGTTGTGTGCTGCAGGCTATCAAAGAGTCTGGGCTGAAGCTGAATAAAGAAAAATGTCATTTTAGGAAAACTGAATTATGCTACTTTGGGCATATCATCAACGGGGATGGCATCAAGCCGGACCCCGAGAAAATTCGGGCTATCGAACAGATGAAAAGCCCTTCTGATGTACATGAGCTGAGACAGATATTGGGCCTAGTAAATTACGTGGGCAAGTTTCTTCCAGATTTATCTACAGTTTTGCACCCTATCACAGAGTTGCTTAAGAAAGATGTTGCCTGGGTCTGGGGACCCTCACAAGAAAAAGCGTTCCTGCATGCTAAGTCCCTGCTGGGGTCTGCCCCAGTGCTGGGGTTCTACGACCCTTCAAAAAAGACTGTGGTTAGTGCTGATGCAAGCAGTTATGGGTTGGGGGCTGCACTCCTGCAGCTGAATGACAACAAACTACAGCCCATCGCCTACTGTTCCCGCACACTGACGGCTGCGGAGTCAAAATACGCTCAAATTGAGAAAGAGTGCCTGGCTGCAGTTTGGGCCTGTGAGCGCTTTCAGCGTTATCTAGTGGGTTTGGAGAAATTTAGTCTGGAAACTGACCACAAACCGCTAGTCCCTCTTATCAATTCTTATGACATCGACAAAACACCCTTGAGATGCCAGAGACTTTTAATGAGACTGCTCAGGTTCAATGTTCAGGCAGTGCATGTGCCGGGGAAGCAGCTGGTTGTGGCAGATACACTGTCCAGGCTCCCGCTGGCTGCTGCTGAAGAATCCTCTACAGAATCGGATGTAAAAGTGTATGTTGATTCAGTTCTGGCCTCTAAGTCCATTTCTTCAAGGAAACTGGAAGAGATAAAGAAAGAGACATATTTGGACACAGATCTGCAAGAAGTTATAAGGTACATAAGAGATGGCTGGCCCGAGAGCCGGGCAGCCTGGATGTCTTTAAATGCTTACCAGCCAGAGAGGTCGCAGCTCACGGAGCTGGAGGGGTTGGTGCTGTTCCAAGACCGTATTGTAATTCCTGTCAGCATGAGGAAGGAGATGTTAAACAGGATTCATGATGGCCACTTAGGCATTACAAAGTGCAGAGAAAGAGCAGCTACAGCTGTGTGGTGGCCTGGGATCAGCTCCGACATTGCAAATCACGTGTCTAAATGTGCCTTTTGCCGGGAACGCCGGCCTACTCAGAGAAGGGAGCCCTTAATGTCTACTCCGCTGCCTGCGGGGCCGTGGCAGAAAATAGCTGCTGATTTGTGCGAACTGCACGGGAAAAAGTTTCTTGTTGTTATCGACTACTATTCCAGGTATTTGGAAATAGCACCCCTGAATGATATCACAAGTCAGGCCGTTATCATTCGCCTGAAGAGCTTGTTCGCCCGCTGGGGCATTCCAATGGAGCTGGTGAGTGATAATGGCATGCAGTTCGCTTCTACAGAGTTCAGTGCCTTCAGCAGAGAATATGATTTTGTACATTCCACGTCAAGTCCACATTATCCGCAGGCCAACGGAATGGCTGAAAGGGCAGTTCAAACAACAAAATTCATCCTAAAGCAATCTGAACCGTACCTAGCCCTCTTGTCATACAGGGCGACACCATTCAAGCCACCGGGTTTAGCCCGGCACAGCTGATGCTAGGACGCCAGATTCGCACCACTTTACCCTCAGTGGGTGTCTTCAAGCCGCCTGGCCCTGTTCCTCGGGACGAAGTCCTTAGGAGGGATGAAGAGGCCAAAAAGGGTTATCGTTTCTTCTACGACAGGAGACATTCTGTCAGGCCTTTACAGGAACTGAAAGCGGGCCAAAGTGTCAGAATTAAACTGGATGATGAGAAGAAATGGAAGACGCCTGCTACGGTAGTGGGCCGCTCTCCAGAACCAAGGTCTTACACAGTCCTTACAGAGGGAGGGACGGTTACACGCCGTAACCGAAGACATCTTCAGCCTGTACCTGAGAGTCTGGAACCGGATACCTCAGTACCACCGCCGGTGGGATCTCCTGTTCTAAGAGAGGTGCCTTCCCCTCAGCAAGATCATAGCGGGGATATATCTTTGCCTCCAGCAGACTCTTGTTCACCATCTTCTGTATCAGAGGACAATTCATGCAAAGTTACATCAAGCGGAAGAGTGGTGAGGCTTCCGGCCCGATACAGGGACTGACTTTAGCTAGAACAGTGACCGGAAGTATGGGCAGAATAATCCCATGGTCACTGTGGACTAGGGTAGTCTACCCCGATGTCCAAGTCAGGATGTAATTTGTTTGTTCATGTTTTCTAATCTATCTGTTTTTTATAATGTTCTAAAACAAAATGTTGTGTATACCCTGTTGGTGTACCTTGTTGTTTAATATATGTGAATGTATGCTTTGCCTTTGAAAAAGGGGAAGATGTGATGATAGCAGGATGTGATGTCACTAGCTGGTGGGCGGGGCTTAGGTCCGGTGTCTGTGTCGCAGTTAGTTTAGTACAATCAACCTGTCTGGATGTGTATTGATATGCTCTGTAATAAAATAGAGTTGTACCATCATTGCTGTGTCCTGCATATGTCCTGCATCTCATGACATAATCTATTCAGTATTCATTATATACCAGTTAGTATCACTGGTGAAGTGTAGGAGAAGGGGGGTGCTGACTGTCTGATAGATATATAGGTACAAAAAAGAGAGAGAAGTTTGACAGTACCCAGCACTCACAAAACACTATATAGTAACAGTATGCATTGAAAACCGGGTTGTGTCAAGAACTGGTTATTAAAACGTAACTTTTACTAATGATAGAATAAAAAGGGTGGTAAATAGTACCAAATGTATAACATAAATATGTGAGACATACATTTAAAACTTAGATTAAGAAACAGATCAGGGCTGTGTGTGTGAGACTTCAAAAACAGAATTACTTCCCTGGGTAATAGTTCAAATACACAGTAACCCACAGGGCTCAGAGAATACACGGATTGCTCTAAAGCTAATCTAAAAAGGGGATTGACCCCAACAACATTACCTAATCTGAGCAATACTGGTATCTAGAGCAGGAGAGGAAATGGTTTATAAATGACTGATTAAGGAAGGCAATTGCCACATCAATATGAGTTTAGAAAGGTCCCAGGTAAACACAAATTAGCAAGTCTCATGCACACAGACAATGCCTGATGTGCATTTCGCCGCTAGCACGCCTTTCTCAGAGGCTAACCAGAGTCAGGGCCCCAACCCGGTATTTGTATCGTCATTGACCAATAGAAATTGGTTCTAAGCACATACCTCTAGATGCAGCCTATCACAAGAGGCTTAACATAATTGGTTAAAGATTCATCACATGATCGTATCAAGCAGATGTCAGGCTAGTAACATGTTGAAACAATTTTGTAATCAATAACAGATTTTCATTCACACATTTCAACACACATATAATGAGATTCATCCTTCCTATGTCACACATAGGAAAATCCTCAATTGATGCATAAATCCTCTCCATGTATGTTGATAGAAAATTTGATTGCGTTTTTCATAAAACGATCAGAAGAGAATGATGTCAACATCCTTCCTATATCACACGAAGGTAAATACTCTATTGATGTAGAAAAATAAATAAATAAAGCCTCTCCATGTATATTGATGGAAAATTTAAATTTTAATTGCGTTTTTCAAAAAACGATCATGAGAGAATGATGTCAAAACTCATTCACAAATTGACTTAAATAAGACACACTCTTCTTATCTGTCAGAGCAAAGAGTAATGTTAACACAAATAAGTATATTGACTCTATTGAAACTGAATCTTCTTGTCTGTCCCTAGTAGATTAAGTGCATAAAATAGCTTGATATAAAAAATCTACAGGGAGTGCAGAATTATTAGGCAAGTTGTGTTTTTGAGGATTCATTTTATTATTGAACAACAACCATGTTCTCAATGAACCCAAAAAACTCATTAATATCAAAGCTGAATAGTTTTGGAAGTGGTTTTTAGTTTGTTTTTAGTTATAGCTATTTTAGGAGGATATCTGTGTGTGCAGATGACTATTACTGTGCATAATTATTAGGCAACTTAACAAAAAACAAATATATACCCATTTCAATAATTTATTTTTACCAGTGAAACCAATATAACATCTCAACATTCACAAATATACATTTCTGACATTCAAAAACAAAACAAAAACAAATCAGTGACCAATATAGCCACCTTTCTTTGCAAGGACACTCAAAAGCCTGCCATCCATGGATTCTGTCAGTGTTTTGATCTGTTCACCATCAACATTGCGTGCAGCAGCAACCACAGCCTCCCAGACACTGTTCAGAGAGGTGTACTGTTTTCCCTCCTTGTAAATCTCACATTTGATGATAGACCACAGGTTCTCAATGGGGTTCAGATCAGGTGAACAAGGAGGCCATGTCATTAGATTTTCTTCTTTTATACCCTTTCTTGCCAGCCACGCTGTGGAGTACTTGGACGCGTGTGATGGAGCATTGTCCTGCATGAAAATCATGTTTTTCTTGAAGGATGCAGACTTCTTCCTGTACCACTGCTTGAAGAAGGTGTGTTCCAGAAACTGGCAGTAGGACTGGGAGTTGAGCTTGACTCCATCCTCAACCCGAAAAGGCCCCACAAGCTCATCTTTGATGATACCAGCCCAAACCAGTACTCCACCTCCACCTTGCTGGCGTCTGAGTCGGACTGGAGCTCTCTGCCCTTTACCAATCCAGCCACGGGCCCATCCATCTGGCCCATCAAGACTCACTCTCATTTCATCAGTCCATAAAACCTTAGAAAAATCAGTCTTGAGATATTTCTTGGCCCAGTCTTGACGTTTCAGCTTGTGTGTCTTGTTCAGTGGTGGTCGTCTTTCAGCCTTTCTTACCTTGGCCATGTCACTGAGTATTACACACCTTGTGCTTTTGGGCACTCCAGTGATGTTGCAGCTCTGAAATATGGCCAAACTGGTGGCAAGTGGCATCTTGGCAGCTGCACGCTTGACTTTTCTCAGTTCATGGGCAGTTATTTTGCGCCTTGGTTTTTCCACACGCTTCTTGCGACCCTGTTGACTATTTTGAATGAAACACTTGATTGTTCGATGATCACGCTTCAGAAGCTTTGCAATTTTAAGAGTGCTGCATCCCTCTGCAAGATATCTCACTATTTTTGACTTTTCTGAGCCTGTCAAGTCCTTCTTTTGACCCATTTTGCCAAAGGAAAGGAAGTTGCCTAATAATTATGCACACCTGATATAGGGTGTTGATGTCATTAGACCACACCCCTTCTCATTATAGAGATGCACATCACCTAATATGCTTAATTGGTAGTAGGCTTTCGAGCCTATACAGCTTGGAGTAAGACAACATGCCTAAAGAGGATGATGTGGTCAAAATACTCATTTGCCTAATAATTCTGCACTCCCTGTATATGTAAGATTTATGAATAATATCACGTAATGCGTATCACATTTCAAATAGCAAACCAAAAAAGGGGGGACATTGTTTGCAATATTACAGCCAATATTATCACTAAAGTGCAGATTCTGCCCATTAGTGGATTAACCAAATTTAATTGCGTTTTTCAACAAACGATAATAAAAGAATAATGTCAACACTAATCCACCAATTGACTTAAATTGAACACACTATTCTTATTTATAAAAGCAAAGAGTACTGTTATGCAATCATAAGATGAAATATGCTAAAGTGTATCTCTTATTACAGTGGTTATAATCATAATTTATTTTGTACTTTAAATTCCCAAACGTCATCTGCTACAAGTATAGGACTATCATTCGTGCCAGTATGGTAGTTTATTCCTATATGAGTTATTACAATAGTGTTAATGTTCCTTCTGTCATGGATTATTGATCTATATGCACATTAAAAGTCACCTATTGTTCATTTACAGGAATGCCGCAAATCCATCCTGTTTGTTAATCCCATTGGGTGTTAGGGTATTAAGCCAAAAAATCCAGCGGCATTCAGATTGGAGCAGCATTTGTTCTATATCTCCTCCTCTTATGCCTGGTTTTATAACCTGTAATACAGAGACTTTTAGTCGTGGTCTAGGACCATGTTTCTTTAAGTAATGTCTTGCTACCGGAGTGAGTGTTTTATTTTTACCTATATCAGTAATGCAATTTTTAATGCTATTGATATGTTCACCTATTCTGGTGCATAGTTCTCTGGTCGTAATACCCACATATCTCAAACCACATTCACATAGTAAACAGTAGACCACATTTTTGGTCCTACAATTAGCGAAACCAAGCATCCGTTTGGTTCCAGCACGTGTAGAAAATTCTCTTTCATCATGTATATATTCGCAGAAGCTACATGAGCCACAAGCATAAGTTCCACATAATCTTTGGTACTTGGTTTTTTCCTAATAAAATGACTCTGTACCAGTTTGTTCCCTATTGCTGGTGCTCTGCGCCAGCTGGTGTTAATTCTTTGGCCTATACAATTAGCCAAAACTGGATCTGATTTCAAGATGTTAACATGTTTATTAAGTATCTCATGAATGTGCTGATGTTCTGAGTTATAGGTTGTAATGAATCTTACAGTATCATCAAGTTTTGTGTTTTTCTTTTTAGGTATGAGTAAGGAGTCTCTTGAGGTTCTTTTGGCACGTTGGAATGCCAATCTTATAATTTCTCCAACATTGGTGTGTCCGGTCCACGGCGTCATCCTTACTTGTGGGAATATTCTCTTCCCCAACAGGAAATGGCAAAGAGCACAGCAAAAGCTGTCCATATAGCCTCTCCTCAGGCTCCGCCCCCAGTCATTCTCTTTGCCGCTCTGAACAAGTAGCATATCCACGGAGATGGTGAAGAGTATGTGGTGTTTAGTTGTAGTTTTTTATTCTTCTATCAAAAGTTTGTTATTTTGAAATAGTACTGGTATGTACTATTTACTCTGAAACAGAAAGAGATGAAGAGTTCTGTTTAAAAGAGGAGTATGATTTTAGCAGCAGTAACTAAAATCAATTGCTGTTCCCACGCAGGACTGTTGAGCCCAGAGAACTTCAGTTGGGGGGAACAGTTTGCAGACTTTTCTGCTCAAGGTATGACTAGCCATTTTTCTAACAAGACTGTGTAATGCTCGAAGGCTGTCATTTTCCCTCATGGGGATCGGTAAGCCATTTTCTTAGACTCAGAAAGAATAAAGGGCTTTTTATGGGCTATTAACTGGTGGACACTCTTAAGGGCTAAATCGATTGTTTATTTAAGTTATTATTTAAAGTTTGAAAGTGGATTTCACACTTTTTAATATTTGGGGAACGTTTTTAACGCCAGGCACTAGTTTAGACACCTTCCCAGTCAGGAAGGGCCTTCACTGTAGTAGGCAGAGCCTCATTTTCGCGCCATTATTGCGCAGTTTCTTTTGAGTGCAGTGCATGCAGCTGCATGTGAGAGGGTCTGGTATCCACTGAAAACGTTCCTAGAAGGCTTGAATTGGTATCGTATACCCCCCTGGGATAGGTGAAGTCACAACAAAGGCTGTGGCTGGGACTGTAGTGCAGTTAAATTGCAAACGGCTCCGGTTTCCGCATTTTAAGGGTTAACAGCTTGAAAATTGGGGTGCAATACTTTGAATGCATTAAGACACTGTGGTGAAAGTTTGGATAATTCCTTCATAGTTTTTCACATATTCAGTAATAAATTGTGCCCTGTTTAACATTTAAAGAGACAGTAACGGTTTTGTTTAAAAACGGTTTTTGTGCTTTATTAACCTGTTTAAGCCTGTTTAACATGTCTGTACCTTCAGATAGCTCATGTTCTGTATGTATGGAGGCCAAGGTGGTTCCCCCTTCAAATGTATGTGATAATTGTGCCATGGCGTCCAAACAAAGTAAGGACAGTACTGTCACATTTAATAAGGTTGCCCAGGATGATTCCTCAGATGAAGGAAGTAGGGATAGTTCTGCATCCTCTCCTTCTGTGTCTATACCAGTTAAGCCCGCGCATGCGTCCCCTAGTACTTCTAGCGCGCCAATGCTTGTTACTATGCAACAATTGACGGCAGTAATGGATAACTCCATAGCTAATATTTTATCCAAGATGCCAGGATTTCAGAGAAAGCGCGATTGCTCAGTTTTAAACACTGTAGAGCAGGAGGGCGCTGATGATAATTTATCTGTCATACCCTCACACCAGTCTGAAGTGGCAGTGAGGGAGAGTTTGTCAGATGGAGAAATTTCTGATACTGGAAGAATTTCTCAGCAGGCAGAACCTGATGTTGTGACATTTAAATTTAAATTGGAGCATCTCCGTGCATTACTTAAGGAGGTGCTATCTACTCTGGATGATTGTGACAATCTGGTCATCCCAGAAAAATTGTGCAAGATGGACAAGTTCCTAGAGGTCCCGGTGCACCCTGATGCCTTTCCAATACCTAAAAGGAAGGCGGACATAGTGAATAAGGAGTGGGAGAAACCAGGCATACCTTTTGTCCCTCCTCCTATATTTAAGAAATTGTTCCCCATGGTCGACCCCAGGAAGGACACATGGCAAACAGTCCCTAAGGTCGAGGGGGCGGTTTCTACACTAGCCAAACGCACGACCATTCCCATTGAGGACAATTGTGCTTTTAAAGATCCTATGGATAAAAAATTGGAGGGTTTGCTTAAAAAGATTTTTGTACAGCAAGGATACCTCCTTCAACCTATTTTGTGCATTATTCCTGTCACTACAGCGGCGTGGTTCTGGTTCGAGGAACTGGAAAAGTCGCTCAGTAGGGAGACTCCATATGAGGAGGTTATGGACAGAATTCACGCACTTAAGTTAGCTAATTCCTTTATTTTAGACGCCGCTTTGCAGTTAGCGAGATTAGCGGTGAAAAATTCAGGGTTTGGAATTGTGGCGCGTAGAGCGCTCTGGCTAAAGTCTTGGTCGGCGGATGTATCTTCCAAGACAAAATTGCTTAATATTCCTTTCAAAGGTAAGACCCTTTTTGGGCCAGAATTGAAAGAAATTATTTCAGACATCACTGGGGGAAAGGGCCATGCCCTCCCACAAGATAGGCCTTTCAAGGCTAAAAATAAGTCCAATTTTCGTTCCTTTCGCAATTTCAGGAACGGACCGGCTTCCAACTCTACAGCCTCTAGACAAGAGGGTAACGCTTCCCAGACTAAACCAGCTTGGAAACCAATGCAAGGCTGGAACAAGGGTAAACAGGCCAAGAAGCCTGTTGCTGCTACCAAAACAGCATGAAGGGGTAGCCCCCGATCCGGGACCGGATCTTGTAGGGGGCAGACTCTCTCTCTTTGCTCAGGCTTGGGCAAGAGATGTTCAGGATCCCTGGGCACTAGAAATAGTCTCTCAGGGTTATCTTCTAGAATTCAAGGAACTACCCCCAAGGGGAAGGTTCCACATTTCTCACTTATCTTCAAACCAAATAAAGAGACAGGCATTCTTACATTGTGTAGAAGACCTGTTAAAGATGGGAGTGATACATCCAGTTCCAACTGTGGAACAAGGTCAGGGGTTTTACTCAAATCTGTTTGTAGTTCCCAAAAAAGAGGGAACTTTCAGACCAATTCTGGATTTAAAGATTCTAAACAAATTTCTCAGAGTTCCATCTTTCAAAATGGAAACCATTCGAACAATTTTACCTACAATCCAGGAAGGTCAATATATGACTACCGTGGATTTAAAGGATGCGTATCTACATATTCCTATCCATAAAGATCATCATCAGTTCATAAGGTTCGCCTTTCTGGACAATCATTATCAGTTCGTGGCTCTCCCATTCGGACTAGCCACTGCTCCCAGAATTTTCACAAAGGTGCTCGGGTCCCTTCTAGCGGTTCTAAGACCAAGGGGCATTGCAGTGGCACCTTATCTAGACGACATTCTAATTCAAGCGTCGTCTCTTTCCAAGGCAAATGCTCATACAGACATTGTTCTAGCCTTTCTCAGATCTCACGGGTGGAAGGTGAACGAAGAAAAGAGTTCCCTGTCTCCGTCGACAAGAGTTCCCTTTTTGGGAACAATAATAGATTCTTTAGAAATGAAGATCTTCTTGACAGAAGTCAGAAAGTCAAAGCTTCTAAATGCTTGTCAAGTTCTTCACTCTATTCTGCAGCCTTCCATAGCTCAGTGCATTGAAGTAGTAGGATTAATGGTCGCAGCAATGGACATAGTTCCTTTTGCTCGAATTCATCTAAGACCATTACAACTGTGCATGCTCAATCAGTGGAATGGGGACTATGCAGACTTGTCTCCCCAGATTCAAGTAGACCAGGTAACCAGAGAATCACTCCGTTGGTGGTTGACTCAGGATGACCTGTCTCAGGGAATGAGTTTCCGCAGACCAGAGTGGGTCATTGTCACGACCGATGCCAGTCTATTAGGCTGGGGCGGGGTCTGGGACTCCCTGAAAGCTCAGGGTCTATGGTCTCGGGAAGAGTCCCTTCTCCCGATAAACATCCTGGAACTGAGAGGGATATTCAATGCGCTCCGGGCTTGGCCTCAACTAGCGAAGGCCGGATTCATAAGATTCCAGTCGGACAACATGACGACTGTTGCTTACATCAACCATCAGGGAGGATGAGAGAGGTATCCAAGATCATCAAATGGGCGGAGGATCACTCCTGCCACCTATCTGCAATTCATATCCCAGGAGTAGACAACTGGGAGGCGGATTACTTGAGTCATCAGACTTTCCATCCGGGGGAGTGGGAACTCCACCCGGAGGTCTTTGCCCAGTTAACCCAATTATGGGGCATTCCAGACATGGATCTGATGGCGTCCCGTCAGTACTTCAAGGTTCCTTGCTACGGGTCCAGATCCAGGGATCCCAAGGCGATTCTAGTGGATGCATTAGTTGGGCCTTGGTCGTTCAACCTAGCTTATGTGTTTCCACCGTTTCCTCTCCTTCCCAGGCTCGTAGCCAGGATCAAACAGGAGAAGGCCTCTGTGATTCTGATAGCTCCTGCGTGGCCACGCAGGACTTGGTATGCAGACCTGGTGAATATGTCATCGGCTCCACCATGGAAGCTACCTTTGAGACAGGATCTTCTAGTACAAGGTCCATTCGAACATCCAAATCTAGTTTCTCTACAGCTGACTGCTTTGAAATTGAACGCTTGATTTTATCCAAGCGTGGATTTTCAAATTCAGTGATAGATACTCTGGTCCAAGCCAGAAAACCTGTGACTAGAAAGATTTACCATAAAATATGGAAAAAATATATCTGTTGGTGTGAATCCAAGGGATTCTCCTGGAGTAAAATTAAAATTCCTAAGATTCTCTCCTTTCTCCAAGAGGGTTTGGATAAAAGGTTGTCAGCAAGTTCTCTAAAGGGACAGATTTCTGCTTTATCTGTCTTGTTACACAAACGATTGGCAGCTGTGCCAGATGTACAAGCTTTTGTACAGGCTTTAGTCAGAATCAAGCCTGTCTACAGACCCATGACTCCTCCTTGGAGTCTAAATTTAGTTCTTTCAGTTCTTCAAGGGGTTCCGTTTGAACCTTTACATTCCATAGATATCAAGTTACTATCTTGGAAAGTTCTGTTTTTGGTTGCTATTTCTTCTGGTAGAAGAGTTTCTGAATTATCTGCTTTGCAGTGTAATCCACCCTATCTGGTGTTCCATTCAGATAAGGTTGTTTTGCGTACTAAGCCTGGTTTTCTTCCAAAGGTTGTTTCCAACAAGAATATTAACCAGGAAATAGTTGTTCCTTCTCTGTGTCCGAATCCAGTTTCAAAGAAGGAACGTTTGTTACACAATTTAGATGTAGTTCGTGCTTTAAAGTTCTATTTAGAAGCAACAAAGGATTTTAGACAAACCTCATCTTTGTTTGTCGTTTACTCTGGTAAGAGGAGAGGACAAAAAGCTACTGCTACCTCTCTTTCTTTCTGGCTGAAAAGCATTATCCGATTGGCTTATGAGACTGCCGGATGGCAGCCTCCTGAACGAATCACAGCTCACTCTACTAGGGCTGTGGCTTCTACATGGGCCTTCAAGAACGAGGCTTCTGTTGATCAGATATGTAAGGCAGCGACTTGGTCTTCTCTGCACACTTTTGCCAAATTCTACAAATTTAATACTTATGCTTCTTCGGAGGCTATTTTTGGGAGAAAGGTTTTGCAAGCCGTGGTGCCTTCTGTTTAGGTAACCTGATTTGCTCCCTCCCTTCATCCGTGTCCTAAAGCTTTGGTATTGGTTCCCACAAGTAAGGATGACGCCGTGGACCGAACACACCAATGTTGTAGAAAACAGAATTTATGCTTACCTGATAAATTACTTTCTCCAACGGTGTGTCCGGTCCACGGCCCGCCCTGGTTTTTTAATCAGGTTTGAAAAATGTCTTTCTCTATACACTAAAGTCACCACGGCACTTTTTTTTTTCTCCTAACCGTCGGTCGAATGACTGGGGGGCGGAGCCTGAGGAGGGGCTATATGGACAGCTTTTGCTGTGCTCTTTGCCATTTCCTGTTGGGGAAGAGAATATTCCCACAAGTAAGGATGACGCTGTGGACCGGACACACCGTTGGAGAAAGTAATTTATCAGGTAAGCATAAATTCTGTTTTTTCTTGTGTAACCTCTC
Source organism: Bombina bombina (assembly GCF_027579735.1). Lineage (NCBI taxonomy): Eukaryota > Metazoa > Chordata > Amphibia > Anura > Bombinatoridae > Bombina > Bombina bombina. The sequence continues at coordinate 100,553,913 of NC_069500.1, forward strand.
TACTTCAGACGCAATTTGAGCTCTTTCGCTCTTTTCATGAAAACAACATCATCTGTACAATTCCTCCTGATTCTGAGGAATTCCCCAGTAGGAATTGCTTTTTTAGTTTGTGTAGTATGACAGCTGTCCTATTGTAGCAAAGAATTTGTTGCTGTCTTTTTTCTAAATAGATCAGTTTTCAGCATATTTCTCTCATCTTTATAGATCAGGACATCCAAGAATTCAACTTTGGACTCACTTGTATTATAGGTCAATCTTAAATTTAGATCATTAGTATTTAAAATTGATATGAATTATTTGAATTTATTTATGCTGCCTGTCCAGATGATAAACAAATCATCTATATAGCGACTCCACATACTTATGTACTGTGTGTACTGTGACATATCCTCTCCAAAAACTATTTCACGCTCCCACCACCCCAAATAGATGTTCGCATATGTGGGGGCACAGCTAGAACCCATAGCGGTCCCCTGTGTCTGTAAGTAAAATCTGTCGTTGAATACAAAGTAATTGTGTTTGAGGACAAAGTGTAATAATTTTATTATAAAATCATTACGTTCTTTTTTGTCATTAGCTTGCATGTCCAAGAAATATTTGACTGCATCACAGCCTTTGTCGTGTTTGATAGACGTATAGAGTGACTCGACATCACAGGTTATTAATAGAGTTTCTGTGTCAACTGTTATGTCATTTATCTTCCCAAGTATGTCCATTGTGTCCCTGGTATAGGAAGGGAGGGAAGTCACTATATCTCGTAAATATAGGTCAAGAAATCTACTCGCTTGTTCACATAGACTCCCTATACTCGAGACTAGAGGTCTGCCTGGTAGTTTTGTTCTATTTTTGTGAACCTTAGGTAAGAGATATAGTGCTGCAATTTTCTGATTCTTTACTTCTAAGAAGCAATATTCCTTTTGACTAATAGTGCCGTTCATTTTGGCTTCTGTTATTAAGCTCTTATAATTTGTCAGGAATTGAATTGTAGGGTTTGAGAATAACAATTTATAACATTTCTTATCACTAAGTTGTTTGTTAGCCTCCTGTATATACTCCTCCTTGTCCCAGATAACTACATTCCCCCTTTTATCTGACGCCTTAATCACCACATCCTCCCATGTTTTAATTTCTAGGAGTGCTTCATTTTCTGCCTTCGTCAAATTGATAGTTTTCTTGTCATCACTAATTCTCAAAAAGTCTGTCATGACCATATTTAAGAATATCTGTAAAGGTGCTATTTTGTTAATACTTGGCATAAATTTAGATTTTATTCTAAGTTTCTTATCCAAAGTAACCTCAGTGGTCTCTACAGCAGACCCCTCACTCTCGTTCCAGAGTTCAACTAGAGTGTCTAACGTTCTTAAGTCATCAGTAGCTGGGTCACTTTCAGTATTGAACATCTTTTTGAGTGCCAGTTTGCGGCAGAACAAGTGAAGATCCTTGATTAACTCAAACTTATCAAGTGGCGGTGTGGGGGAAAAAGAGAGGCCTCTAGCTAAAACCTTAATATGATCTTGATTTAGGATTTTTTTAGAAATGTTAATTACTTGTAATTTGTTCTCCTCTTCTACCACTTGGGTCTCCTGCCCCAATCTTCCCTCCTCATATGTTGGTTGTCCTTGACATAACCCCATCTTGTTCTGTTTCCCCCCTTGCCCCTTCTTGTTGTTCTTTTGTTCCTGAATCTAATTGATCCGATTTGCGGCCTAAAAAACTACTACTGGTAGGATTACTTTGTTCTGTATCACTATCCTCTACAGTAGAGGAGCCATAATCTGATTGTTTGGTGTCTTTGGGAGGAGGCAAAATATTTACTGGCCTACGTCTGGGCATTTTTTCATCCCAGGTGAATATTCGTCCTTTCTCAAAATCCTTTAGATCTCTCTTCATTTTATTACATTTGGTTTGTATAATCTCCTTTTTCTCTTTTATCTAACTCCTCCCTTAGGTCTTTGTAGGCTTGTTTAAATTTATCAATATTATCGAATTTTTGTAATTTTGTGTTATAATCTTCAATCTCTTTATTGAGATCTACCATTACTTTGTGCTTCGTAATCTGATAAAATGGCAACTAAAATTTCTGAGCAATTAATAAGGGCTTGTTCCAACCTGTCTTTATGAGTCTATGTGGAAAGCAAACGAGGGGAATAGACGTACTCTTAGGCCCCTAGGTATAAGGTGCTTTGCAAGGTACTTATCATAGGCACTCTTGTTCCAGAATGATCTGGTATGTTTTTTAATTAAGTGTCCTAAGGTTTTAAGTCCTTCCTCCCAATTGTTAATTTCTGTATCAATATTGATTGGTCACAAAAACCTGCGAATGTTTTTTCAATGTCTTTCATGCGTTGGTCATTACGGTTTTTAAAATCTTGTGATAAGCTAGATGCCATATTGTATTGGTGTGTTAAATGCCAAAGATTCTTTAATGAGTTAAAACACCAAAGAGAAACGCTGTCATAAACAGCAGGGCATAGTAATGGATATAGTGGCAACGGTGTTAGTTTAAGCAAATATCAACCCCTTCATAATATAGTATGCTGAAATAATAGTAGATGTATAATCTATTCAGTATTCATTATATACCAGTTAGTATCACTGGTGAAGTGTAGGAGAAGGGGGGTGCTGACTGTCTGATAGATATATAGTTACAAAAAAGAGAGAAGTTTGACAGTACCCAGCACTCACAAAACACTATATAGTAACAGTATGCATTGAAAACCGGGTTGTGTAAAGAACTGGTTATTAAAACGTAACTTTTACTAATGATAGAATAAAAAGGGTGGTAAATAGTACCAAATGTATAACATAAATATGTGAGACATACATTTAAAACTTAGTTTAAGAAACAGATCAGGACTGTGTGTGTGAGACTTCAAAAACAGAATAACTTCCCTGGGTAATAGTTCAAATACACCGTAACCCACAGGGCTCAGAGAATACACGGATTGCTCTAAAGCTAATCTAAAAAGGGGATTGACCCCAACAACATTACCTAATCTGAGCAATACTGGTATCTAGAGCATGAAAGGAAACGGTTTATAAATGACTGATTAAGGAAGGCAATTGCCACATCAATATGAGCTTAGAAAGGTCCCAGGTAAACACAAATTAGCAAGTCTCATGCACACAGACAATGCCTGATGTACATTTCGCCGCTAGCACGGCTTTCTCAGAGGCTAACCAGAGTCAGGGCCCCAACCCGGTATTTGTATCGTCATTGACCAATAGAAATTGGTTCTAAGCACACACCTCTAGATGCAGCCTATCACAAGAGGCTTAACATAATTGGTTAAATATTCATCACATGATCGTATCAAGCAGATGTCAGGCTAGTAACATGTTGAAACAATTTTGTAATCAATAACAGATTTTCATTCACACATTTCAACACACATATAATGAGATTCTTCTTTCCTATGTCACACGTAGGAAAATCCTCAATTGATGCATAAATCCTCTCCATGTATGTTGCATTACTGATATAGGTAAAAATAAAACACTCACTCCGGTAGCAAGACATTACTTAAAGAAACATGGTCCTAGACCACGACTAAAAGTCTCTGTATTACAGGTTATAAAACCAGGCATAAGAGGAGGAGATATAGAACAAATGCTGCTCCAATCTGAATGCCGCTGGATTTTTTGGCTTAATACCCTTACACCCAATGGGATTAACGAACAGGATGGATTTGCGGCATTCCTGTAAATGAACAATAGGTGACTTTTAATGTGCATATAGATCAATAATCCATGACAGAAGGAATATTAACACTATTGTAATAACTCATATAGGAATAAACTACCATACTGGCATGAATGATAGTCCTATACTTGTAGCAGATGACGTTTGGGAATTTACAGTACAAAATAAATTATGATTATAACCACTGTAATAAGAGATACACTTTAGCATATGGAAAAATGCCCAGACGTAGGCCAGTAAATAGTTTGCCTCCTCCCAAAGACACCACACAATCAGACTATGACTCCTCTACTGTAGAGGATAGTGATACAGAACAAAGTAATCCTACCAGTAGTAGTTTTTTAGGCCGCAAATCGGATCAATTAGATTCATAGAAACATAGAAACATAGATATTGACGGCAGATAAGAGCCATAGGCCCAGCAAGTCTGCCCGACCTTACCTAACAGTATAAACTTATCTAGTTCGTAGGATAGCCCTATGCTTGTCCCATGCATTTTTAAAGTCCCCCACAGTGTTTGTTGCTACTACCTTTTGAGGAAGTTTATTCCATAAATCAATCACTCTTTCTGTAAAGAAGTGCTTCCTCAAATTACTTCTGAATCTACTACCCTTTAGCTTGAGCTCATGACCCCTTGTTCTTGAATTTTCCATTTTATGTAAAATACCCACAGCCTCAGTTTTACTAAACCCTTTAATGTACTTGAAAGTTGCTATCATATCACCTCTTTCCCTTCTCTCCTCTAAGCTATACATATTTAGGTCATTGAGCCTATCCTGGTAAGTTTTATTTTTTAGACCATGTACCATTTTGGTAGCCCTCCTTTGCACAGTTTCAAGTTTGTTAATATCCTTCTGAAGATATGGTCTCCAGAACTGCACACAATACTCAAGATGAGGCCTAACTAATGATCTATAAAGTGGCATAAGAACCTTACTATTTCTGCTGCAAATACCTCTACCAATACATCCAAGCATTCTGCTAGCCTTACTCGCTGCATTACTACATTGTTTACTAAGTTTTAAATCATCTGAAATAATAATTCCCAAGTCCTGTTCCTCGTCTGTAACAGTCAGTAAAGTGTCATTGAGTCTGTAATTAACATTTGGATTTTTCTTCCCTAAATGCATTATTTTACACTTTGCTGTGTTAAACTTTAGACCCCAGTCATTTGTCCAATCCTCCAATTGTTGTATATCACTTCTCATTTTGTCTACCCCCCCTGGAACATCCACTCTGTTGCAAATTTTTGTATCATCTGCAAAGAGACATACTTTCCCCTGTAGCCCTTTGCTGATATCGCAGATAAATATGTTAAACAAAACAGGCCCCAGAACTGACCCCTGAGGAACACCACTAGTAACAGCCCCCTCTGCTGAATGAACTCCATTTACTAAGACACTTTGTTTTCTGTCCTTAAGCCAGCATTCCACCCAGTTCACAATTTTTGAATCTAGACCAAGGAGATATAGTTTGTGAATAAGTTTATTGTGTGGGACGGTGTCAAATGCTTTGCTGAAATCTAGATATGCTACATCAACTGCTCCTCCCTTGTCTAATACTTTTGTTACATAATCAAAGAAGTCAATTAGATTAGTCTGACATGATCTCCCTGAAGTAAAACCATGCTGATTTTGGTCCTCTAAATTGTTTGTCTTTATGTAAGTCATAATTCTTTCTTTTAAGAGGCTTTCCATTAATTTCCCTACTACTGAAGTTAAACTAACTGGCCTGTAGTTGCCAGATTCTTCTCTACTGCCCTTTTTATGAAGGGGTATTACATTTGCTATTCTCCAATCATCTGGGACAGCTCCTGTTAATAGTGACTGATTAAACAGATCAGTTAATGGGACAGTTAGCACTGATCGAAGTTCTTTTAAAACCCTTGGATGAATATTATCAGGACCCACTGCCTTTGTAACATTTATTTTTGATAATGCTAACAAAACCTCATCCTCTGTAAAAAGATTACTGTTAAGCTTGTTTCTATTTTGCGTTGCATCCCTTAATGTAGACATTGTATCTTCACAATCTTTAGTGAAAACAGAACAGAAGTAATCATTGAGACAGTCTGCAATCTGCTTATCTCCTTCTATTATTCTACCATCAACTGATTTCAATTTTACTATTCCTACCTTATTTTTTCTTCTTTCACTGATATATCTAAAGAATGTTTTGTCCCCATGTTTTACTGACTGTGCTATCTTCTCTTCTGCATGAGCTTTAACCTTCCTAATTAACTGCTTAGTCTTTTTTTGTTGGAGTCTCCATATTTTCATATCATCATCTGCTTGTGTGTGTCTGTAATTTTTATAAGCTATCTTTTTTGTCTTTACAGCATGTGCTACTTCTTTGGAAAACCAAATTGGTTTCCGCTTTCTTTTACTTTTACAGACATGTCTAATACAGTGTGCGGTTGCATCTAAAATGGCACCTTTCACAAATTCCCACTGTTCTTGAACCCCTGTAATATGAGTTTTCCCCTTTAAATAGTTCTTTAGGTATTCTCCCATTAATGAAAAATCTGCCGTCCTAAAGTCTAAAACTTTTGTTTTAGTCTGGGTGGACAGTTTCTGAACATGAATACTAAACCAAACAGATTGATGATCACTGGATCCTAAGTTCTCACCTACAGACACATCTGAAACTGTATCACTGTTTGTAAGTATTAGATCTAATATAGCTTCCTTACGAGTTGGTTCCTTGACTAATTGTTCAAGTGATTCCCCTAGCAGAGATTAAAGAATATACCTGCTTCTAGCCGATCTGGCAGAAGGAATCTTCCAGTCTATATCTGGCAAATTAAAGTCCCCCAGTACTATAACCTTACCCTTCATGGTCATTTTGGTTATTTCATCTAATAACAGATTGTCCAGTTTTTCATCCTGCAATGGAGGCCTATATACAACCCCTATTCTAAAAACATTTTTATCTCCAATTTCCAAAGTCACCCAAATACTTTCCACCTCATCATTTGTTCCTACAATTTCAGTAACCTTTATATTTTCATTTACATACAAAGCAACTCCTCCACCTTTCTTTCCTACTCTGTTCTTTTTAAATAACCTGTATCCAGGTATGACTATGTCCCAGTCATGCAAATCATTGTACCATGTTTCTGTTATAGCTACTAAATCCAAGTTGTCCCTAGTCATTATTGAAATGAGTTCAGGTAATTTATTTCCTAAGCTGCGAGCATTTGTGCTCATGGCACGAAGAATTTTTCTACTAGAATTTCTAGAATTGTTACTTGGACTAACAGTTTTGGCATGCTGTGGGGGGCAGGTGGATATATTAATGCTACCCCCCTTTATTAGTTTAAATGATTTCTAATAAAGTATTTAAACTCCTCTCCCAGATACTCTGTTCCTTTAGCATCCAAATGCAAGCCATCTCTCCTAAATAACCTAGTATCTTTCCAAACAGAGCTATAATGGCCAATAAAACCAAATCCTCGTTCCCTGCACCACTTATCTAACCAAGAATTAAATGTTGTTATCCGCTCCATCTTTCCTGCTTCCTGGCCATACACAGGTAAAATAGCAGAAAATGATAGATTCAGGAACAAAAGAACAACAAGAAGGGGCAAGGGGTGAAACAGAACAAGATGGGGTTATGTCAAGGACAACCAACATATGAGGAGGGAAGATTGGGGCAGGAGACCCAAGTGGTAGAAAAGGAGAACAAATTACAAGTAATTAACATTTCTAAAAAAATCTTAAATCAAGATCATATTAAGGTTTTAGCTAGAGACCTCTCTTTTTCCCCCACACCGCCACTTGATAAGTTTGAGTTAATCAAGGATCTTCACTTGTTCTGCCGCAAACTGGCACTCAAAAAGATGTTCAATACGGAAAGTGACCCAGCTACTGATGACTTAAGAACGTTAGACACTCTAGTTGAACTCTGGAACGAGAGTGAGGGGTCTGCTGTAGAGACCACTGAGGTTACTTTGGATAATAAACTTAGAATAAAATCTAAATTTATGCAAAGTATTAACAAAATAGCACCTTTACAGATATTCTTAAATATGGTCATGACAGACTTTTTGAGAATTAGTGATGACAAGAAAACTATCAATTTGACGAAGGCAGAAAATGAAGCACTCCTAGAAATTAAAACATGGGAGGATGTGGTGATTAAGGCGTCAGATAAAGGGGGGAATGTAGTTATCTGGGACAAGGAGGAGTATATACAGGAGGCTAACAAACAACTTAGTGATAAGAAATGTTATAAATTGTTATTCTCAAACCCTACAATTCAATTCCTGACAAATTATAAGAGCTTAATAACAGAAGCCAAAATGAACGGCACTATTAGTCAAAAGGAATATTGCTTCTTAGAAGTAAAGAATCCGAAAATTGCAACACTATATCTCTTACCTAAGGTTCACAAAAATAGAACAAAACTACCAGGCAGACCTATAGTCTCGAGTATAGGGAGTCTATGTGAACAAGCGAGTAGATTTCTTGACCTATATTTACGAGATATAGTGACTTCCCTCCCTTCCTATACCAGGGACACAATGGACATATTTGGGAAGATAAATGACATAACAGTTGACACAGAAACTCTATTAATAACCTGTGATGTCGAGTCACTCTATACGTCTATCAAACACGACAAAGGCTGTGATGCAGTCAAATATTTCTTGGACATGCAAGCTAATGACAAAAAAGAACGTTATGATTTTATAATAAAATTATTACACTTTGTCCTCAAACACAATTACTTTGTATTCAATGACAGATTTTACTTACAGACCGCTATGGGTTCTAGCTGTGCCCCCACATATGCAAACATCTATTTGGGGTGGTGGGAGCGTGAAATAGTTTTTGGAGAGGATATGTCACAGTACACACAGTACATAAGTATGTGGAGTCGCTATATAGAAGATTTGTTTATCATCTGGACAGGCAGCATAAATAAATTCAAAGAATTCATATTAATTTTAAATACTAATGATCTAAATTTAAGATTGACCTATAATACAAGTGAGTCCAAAGTTGAATTCTTGGATGTCCTGATCTATAAAGATGAGAGAAATATGCTGAAAACTGATCTATTTAGAAAAAAGACAGCAACAAATTCTTTGCTACAATATGACAGCTGTCATACTACACAAACTAAAAGAGCAATTCCTACTGGGGAATTCCTCAGAATCAGGAGGAATTGTACAGATGATGTTGTTTTCATGAAAAGAGCGAAAGAGCTAAAATTGCGTCTGAAGGAGAGAGGTTACACAAGAAAAATTATAAGATTGGCATTCCAACGTGCCAAAAGAACCTCAAGAGACTCCTTACTCATACCTAAAAAGAAAAACACAAAACTTGATGATACTGTAAGATTCGTTACAACCTATAACTCAGAACATCAGCGCATTCATGAGATACTTAATAAACATGTTAACATCTTGAAATCAGATCCAGTTTTGGCTAATTGTATAGGCCAAAGAATTAACACCAGCTGGCGCAGAGCACCAACAATAGGGAACAAACTGGTACAGAGTCATTTTATTAGGAAAAAAACAAGTACCAACAGATTATGTGGAACTTATGCTTGTGGCTCATGTAGCTTCTGCGAATATATACATGATGAAAGAGAATTTTCTACACGTGCTGGAACCAAACGGATGCTTGGTTTCGCTAATTGTAGGACCAAAAATGTGGTCTACTGTTTACTATGTGAATGTGGTTTGAGATATGTGGGTATTACGACCAGAGAACTACACACCAGAATAGGTGAACATATCAATAGCATTAAAAATTGCATTACTGATATAGGTAAAAATAAAACACTCACTCCGGTAGCAAGACATTACTTAAAGAAACATGGTCCTAGACCACGACTAAAAGTCTCTGTATTACAGGTTATAAAACCAGGCATAAGAGGAGGAGATATAGAACAAATGCTGCTCCAATCTGAATGCCGCTGGATTTTTTGGCTTAATACCCTTACACCCAATGGGATTAACGAACAGGATGGATTTGCGGCATTCCTGTAAATGAACAATAGGTGACTTTTAATGTGCATATAGATCAATAATCCATGACAGAAGGAACAGTAACACTATTGTAATAACTCATATAGGAATAAACTACCATACTGGCATGAATGATAGTCCTATACTTGTAGCAGATGACGTTTGGGAATTTACAGTACAAAATAAATTATGATTATAACCACTGTAATAAGAGATACACTTTAGCATATTTCATCTTATGATTGCATAACAATACTCTTTGCTTTTATAAATAAGAATAGTGTGTTCAATTTAAGTCAATTGGTGGATTAGTGTTGACATTATTCTTTTATTATCGTTTGTTGAAAAACGCAATTAAATTTGGTTAATCCACTAATGGGCAGGATCTGCACTATAGTGATAATATTGGCTGAAATATTGCAAACAATGTCCCCCCTTTTTTGGTTTGCTATTTGAAATGTGATACGCATTACGTGATATTATTCATAAATCTTACATATAGATTTTTGATATCAAGCTATTTTATGCACTTAATCTACTAGGGACACACAAGAAGATTCCGTTTCAATAGAGTCAATATACTTATTCGTGTTATCATTACTCTTTGCTCTGACAGATAAGAAGAGTGTGTCTTATTTAAGTCAATTCTCTCATGATCGTTTATTGAAAAACGCAATTAAAATTTAAATTTTCTATCAATATACATGGAGAGGCTTTATTTATTTATTTTTCTACATCAATAGAGTATTTACCTTCTTGTGATATAGGAAGGATGTTGACATCATTCTCTTATGATCGTTTTTTGAAAAACGCAATCAAATTTTCTATCAACATACATGGAGAGGATTTATGCATCAATTGAGGATTTTCCTACGTGTGACATAGGAAGGATGAATCTCATTATATGTGTGTTGAAATGTGTGAATGAAAATCTGTTATTGATTACAAAATTGTTTCAACATGTTACTAGGCTGACCTCTGCTTGATACGATCATGTGATGAATCTTTAACCAATTATGTTAAGCCTCTTGTGATAGGCTGCATCTAGAGGTGTGTGCTTAGAACCAATTTCTATTGGTCAATGACGATACAAATACTGGGTTGGGGCCCTGACTCTGGTTAGCCTCTGAGAAAGCCGTGCTAGCGGCGAAATGTACATCAGGCATTGTCTGTGTGCATGAGACTTGCTAATTTGTGTTTACCTGGGACCTTTCTAAGCTCATATTGATGTGGCAATTGCCTTCCTTAATCGGTCATTTATAAACCGTTTCCTCTCATGCTCTAGATACCAGTATTGCTCAGATTAGGTAATGTTGTTGGGGTCAATCCCCTTTTTAGATTAGCTTTAGAGCAATCCGTGTATTCTCTGAGCCCTGTGGGTTACGGTGTATTTGAACTATTACCCAGGGAAGTAATTCTGTTTTTGAAGTCTCACACACACAGTCCTGATCTGTTTCTTAATCTAAGTTTTAAATGTATGTCTCACATATTTATGTTATACATTTGGTACTATTTACCACCCTTTTTATTCTATCATTAGTAAAAGTTACGTTTTAATAACCAGTTCTTTACACAACCCGGTTTTCAATGCATACTGTTACTATATAGTGTTTTGTGAGTGCTGGGTACTGTCAAACGTCTCTCTCTTTTTTGTACCTATAGTTATAAGGATAATCGAATAAAAATGATACTGCATATCAATCTAAAAGGAAAGGGGATACATATAAGTCAGAATTTAGGCCTCTAGGGTACAAGGTATCAAACCTATAAATAAGTTCAGAATTTTTATTAATAATCTTTTTTCTATGTCCCCCCCTCTATAATTTTTAGGAATAATGCACAATCCCCAATATTTTAGATAACTTATTCTGCATTTATGTACTTCTTTGAAATGTCTGTGTGTCCTCAATCTTATACTCAATATTACAGAGGTGTTCTCTGATACGATCTCTCAGGTTTCCTTTGGTTTCTTCCTAAACAGAGTAAATTACAGGTGCATTGTAACACATACATTACTCCTTTCTGGGTACACCTAATGAGATCTTTGATCATTAATACCTCTCCTGTGTTAGGTATTAGAATGGACTTATGTGTGCACAATGACATGCCTTGCATGTATAGCAAGGAAAGAAACCAAGAATCTTATTTCCCATCAAGGGGCCTATTTTTAGCTGTCAACATAAAATACGCCGGAATTCCGCATCGTAAATGTGACGAGATTGATCCGACCTAGTTCTTAAAGCCTCAAGACTGGCAAATGTTGAAATTTGTGATGTAACATACAATCCGCCAGTCTCAATCCGACGCAGATCGATGCTTACTTCATTACAGATGTTCTGAATACACATTCGGCTCTATCTGACACTTTTACCCAGTTATCAAACTTTTAACAGGTACGCTCGCTGCTATTTGGACGCATCATACCTGGTTTTCAATCCGCCACCTGGGAGGCCGTGGATGCCATAGAAATCAATGGGAGTCTAAAAGCACCGAAAGCTTATGTTCGATGATGCAAGACAAATAAATATAAACCATTGATTTCTATGGTAGAAAACCTAACCCTACTCAAATTATTTAAATATACAGGGAGTGCAGAATTATTAGGCAAGTTGTATTTTTGAGGATTAATTTTATTATTGAACAACAACCATGTTCTCAATGAACCCAAAAAACTCATTAATATCAAAGCTGAATATTTTTGGAATTAGTTTTTAGTTTTAGCTATTTTAGGGGGATATCTGTGTGTGCAGGTAACAATTACTGTGCATAATTATTAGGCAACTTTACAAAAAACAAATATATACCCATATCAATTATTTATTTTTACCAGTGAAACCAATATAACATCTCAACATTCACAAATATACATTTCTGACATTCAAAAACAAAACAAAAACAAATCAGTGACCAATATAGCAACCTTTCTTTGCAAGGACGCTCAAAAGCCTGCCATCCATGGATTCTGTCAGTGTTTTGATCTGTTCACCATCAACATTGCGTGCAGCAGCAACCACAGCCTCCCAGACACTGTTCAGAGAGGTGTACTGTTTTCCCTCCTTGTAAATCTCACATTTGATGATGGACCACAGGTTCTCAATGGGGTTCAGATCAGGTGAACAAGGAGGCCTTGTCATTAGATTTTCTTCTTTTATACCCTTTCTTGCCAGCCACGCTGTGGAGTACTTAGACGCGTGTGATGGAGCATTGTCCTGCATGAAAATCATGTTTTTCTTGAAGGATGCAGACTTCTTCCTGTACCACTGCTTGAAGAAGGTGTCTTCCAGAAACTGGCAGTAGGACTGGGAGTTGAGCTTGACTCCATCCTCAACCCGAAATGGCCCCACAAGCTCATCTTTGATGATACCAGCCCAAACCAGTACTCCACCTCCACCTTGCTGGCGTCTGAGTCGGACTGGAGCTCTCTGCCCTTTACCAATCCAGCCACGGGCCCATCCATCTGGCCCATCAAGACTCACTCTCATTTCATCAGTCCATAAAACCTTAGAAAAATCAGTCTTGAGATATTTCTTGGCCCAGTCTTGACGTTTCAGCTTGTGTGTCTTGTTCAGTGGTGGTCGTCTTTCAGCCTTTCTTACCTTGGCCATGTCTCTGAGTATTGCACACCTTGTGCTTTTGGGCACTTCAGTGATGTTGCAGCTCTGAAATATGGCCAAACTGGTGGCAAGTGGCATCTTGGCAGCTGCACGCTTGACTTTTCTCAGTTCATGGGCAGTTATTTTGCGCCTTGGTTTTTCCACACGCTTCTTGCGACCCTGTTGACTATTTTGAATGAAACGCTTGATTGTCCGATGATCACGCTTCAGAAGCTTTGCAATTTTAAGAGTGCTGCATCCCTCTGCAAGATATCTCACTATTTTTGACTTTTCTGAGCCTGTCAAGTCCTTCTTTTGACCCATTTTGCCAAAGGAAAGGAAGTTGCCTAATAATTATGCACACCTGATATAGGGTGTTGATGTCATTAGACCACACCCCTTCTCATTACAGAGATGCACATCACCTAATATGCTTAATTGGTAGTAGGCTTTCAAGCCTATACAGCTTGGAGTAAGACAACATGCATAAAGAGGATGATGTGGTCAAAATACTCATTTGCCTAATAATTCTGCACTCCCTGTACAATTAAACACTTAGTTACAAAAAACGAACACTAAATTACGAAAAATAAAAAAAACAAATTATCAAAAATAAAAATGAATTACACCTAATCTAATAGCCCTATCAAAATTAAAAAGCCCCCCATAATATAAAAAAAACCCTAGCCTACAATAAACTACCAATGGCCCTTAAAAGGGCCTTTTGTGGGGGATTGCCCCAAAAGATAACAGCTCTTTTACATTGCAAAAAAATACAAACACCCCCCCAACAGTTAAACCCACCACCCAACCAACCAACACCCCAAAATAAAAAAATAAAATAACCTAAGCTCCCCATTGCCCGGAAAAGGGCATTTGTATGGGCATTGCCCTTAAAAGGGCAAATAGCCCTTTTACATGCCCAGACCCTAATCTAAAAATAAAAGCCTCCCGAAAAACCCTTAAAATAAACTAACACTAACCTCCGACGATCCACTTCTTGTTCTTGAAGTCCCGCTTGAAGGATCCATTGTCAGGGTTTTTTCCCTGCTTTGTTTGCCATGTGCTGCTGGCAGCCAGTTTACTCACCTCTCTTGCTGACTCTGGTGCATACTGTGTGATGCTACTCATTTCCTGCACTTCCTTTTATGGCCAGACTGGTGTACATCATCCGTGTGAGACAGGATGCAGTCTCAGAACTGTGATGTCATCACTTATTATTTAAAGGGCCTCTGTCCAGTATGCTTTGCCCTTGCGTTGTCTCAGACCTGTTTGTGAGAGTTCCTGTGTATTACCTGGCTGTCTGATGTCCCTCCTGGTTCCTGATCCCTGGCTTGTTCCTGACTCTGCTGTTCTCCTTGTTCCTGATTCCGGCTCGTCTGACTACTCACTTTGGCTCCTGACTCGGCTCGTCTGACTACCAGCTCTGGTTTTGATTCCTGGCTTGTTATTTGACTTGTGGACTTTTTATTATTTTTTGCTATTAATAAAGGTGTGATTATTTTTTCACTTCTCGTCTCAGTCTGATTCCTGGCACCCTGACATTATGCAAGGGCCATTAATCCTGATGGTGCTAATAATTCACCTTTACCTGCCATAATTTCAAGGATGGATGAACAGGATCAGCGTTTGGATAAATTTGCTCTAGCCCTGCAAACCCTGCTGACTCGCACTGCAAATTTGGCCCAAAGTGTCCCACAAGTTATGGCTGCTCCTGTTTCCTCTGATGCACCTAGTACTAGCAGGAGCATGTCCGGTTCTGCACCTCTACCTCAGCAATATGGAGGCGATCCTAATAAGTGCAGAGGATTTTTGAACCAGGTGGGCATTTACTTTGAGATGTTACCTCAGGTGTTTCCCTCTGACAGAGCTAAGGTGGGATTTCTCATCTCATTACTCTCTGACAGAGCTCTTGCCTGGGCTAATCCCTTTTGGGAGACTAATAAACCTGTGATTTCAAATTACCCTGAATTTGTGGCCTCCTTTGGAAGGGTATTTGATGTTCTGGCTTGCTCCTCCTCTGCTGCTAAACGACTCATGTCCATTCAGCAAGGTACAAGATCTTTTGCTCAGTATGCCATTGAGTTCCGTACGCTTGCCGTAGAGGTAGATTGTAACAATGAAGCCCTTGTTGCCTCCTTCTTTCATGGGCTCTCTGATGCGATTAAAGACAAAGTTGCTGCCAGAGATTTACCAGAAGATCTCAAGGCATTTGTGTCTTTTTTTATCCTAATTGACATCAGACTAAGTGAGAGGCCCTCTTTCAAGGAGCGCTTCCGGAAGCCTCCTGTACCATTGTCTCCTACGTGTTCGTACCCACCCATGCCTCCCTCTCCTCCCATGCCTCCCTCTCCTCCCATGCCTCCTGGTCCCGAGTCACCAGGTACTGCTGAGCCGATGCAGTTGGGATTCACGCATCTCTCCGCGGTAGAGAGGGCCTTTAGGAGGAGGCAGGGGCTCTGCCTCTATTGTGGGTTACAGGGCCACCTTTTGAAGTCTTGTCCTAAACGGCCGGGAAACGCTCACACCTAAGGTCCTGTTGGGGGCAGACCTTGGGTGGTTTATCCTTGTCCTCGGAACCACTAAAGGATAAACCTTTGGTCACGGTTGTCCTTTCCTGGGTGGACTTCTCCATAATCACCCAGGCCCTTGTTGACTCTGGTGCTGCGGGCTATTTCATTGGCAGTGCTTTTGTATCAAAGCACTCCATTCCTCGGTCCGTTCCGCTTGCTATTGAAGCCATTGATGGCAGGCCCCTTCAGCCCACACTCGTTACTCACAAAACTGCTCCGTTATCCATGCTTGTTGGGGCTCTCCATTTTGAAACCCTCCAGTTCCAGGTGATAAACTCTCCACATTTTCCAGTTGTTCTGGGTTATCCCTGGCTCCAAAAGCACAATCCCAGTCTCGACTGGCGCAGATCCGAAATTTTGTCGTGGTCTCCGCAATGTATTTCTTCAGAAACCAGTTAAAGTCTTGTGCAATTCTTCAGTATCTCAATTTCCAGAGTTTTTGACAAGGTGCGTGCCGGTACGTTGACTCCTCACCAGTCTTACAATTGTGCCATAGACCTGCAACCTGGCCGGGTTTACCCCTGTCTGTTGCAGAGAATTGTGCTATGGCAGAGTATGTTGCCGATGCTCTGTCGCGGGGGATCATCCACAAATCCTACTCTCCTGCAGGGGTTGGCTTCTTCTTTGTGAAGAAAAAGGGTGGCGAGTTAAGACCATGCATCGATTATAGGGGTTTTAATCGTCTTACCATTAAGAATGCTTACCCTATTCTGCTCATTACGGAACTTTTTGACCACCTCAAGGGAGCTACGGTCTTTACTAAACTTGATTTGAGAGGAGCATACAATCTCATTAGGATCAAGGAGGGCCATGAATGGAAAACAGCATTTAACACCAGGAGCGGGCATTATGAGTATCTTGTAATACCCTTTGGCCTATGTAATGCTCCTGCTGTTTTCCAGGAATTTATTAATGATGTCCTACGAGATATGTTGCAACAGTGTTTTGTGGTGTACTTAGACGACATCCTCATACACTCACCCACACTTGAGGCCCATTGTTCTGATGTTACACGTGTTCTTCAGAGACTATGTGAGAACGGCCTGTTTTGTAAACTTGAAAAATGTGAGTTCCATCAGACTCAAGTAACCTTCCTAGGTTATGTTATCCCCATTGCAGGGTTCTCCATGGATCCTGACAAGTTATCTGCAGTTCTGCAGTGGCCTCGCCCAGTTGGTCTTTGGTCTATTCAACGTTTTTTAGGGTTCGCCAATTACTATAGAAAGTTTATTAAAAAATGTTCTTTCTTGGTCAAACCTATCACAGACATGACATGTAAAGAGAATGATCCACTCCATTGGTCACCTACTGCCATTAAGGCCTGTGATAGTCTTAAGACTTTTCCTGGTGCTCCAGTTCTGGCTCATCCTAACCATGTCCTGCCTTTTGTTCTTGAGGTCGATGCGTCTGAGACTGGAGTAGGTGCCCTCTTGTCTCAACATCCTATGCCTGACGGTTCCTTGCATCCATGTGGTTTCTTCTCTAAGAAATTGTCTCCAGCGGAGTGCAATTATGAAATTGGCGATAGGGAATTACTGGCCATAATTTTGGCACTCAAGGAATGGAGGCATCTTCTCGAGGGTACTAGCATGCCAGTGCTCATTCTTACTGACCACAAGAATTTAACTTATCTATCTGAAGCAAAACATTTTGGGCGCTATTTTTGTCTCGGTTTAATTATGTGGTCTCCTACCTGCCAGATAGCAAGAATGTTAGGGCTGGTGCCCTCTCTCGACAATTTTTGCCTCTGTCCAAGGAGGAGTCTGTACCTACTCCAGTTATACCTCCTGACCATATTTTGGCTACCATACGTACTAATTTGACTTCTCCCTTAGGGGAGGAGATCCTGGCTGCACAAACCAATGCACCGCCTGAGAAACCTAGTGGTAAGTGTTTTGTTCCTGTGAATCTTCAAACTAAAATCAAGGAATGGAGGCATCTTCTCGAGGGTACTAGCGTGCCAGTGCTCATTCTTACTGACCACAAGAATTTAACTTATCTATCTGAAGCAAAACGTTTGTTGCCCCGACAGGCCAGATGGGCGCTATTTTTGTCTCGGTTTAATTATGTGGTCTCCTACCTGCCTGGTAGCAAGAATGTTAGGGCTCATGCCCTCTCTCGACAATTTTCGCCTCTGTCCAAGGAGGAGTCGGTACCTACTCCAGTTAAACCTCCTGACCATATTTTGGCTACCATACGTACTAATTTGACTTCTCCCTTGGGGGAGGAGATCCTGGATGAACAAACCAATGCACCTCCTGAGAAACCTAGTGGTAAGTGTTTTGTTCCTGTGAATCTTCAAACTAAACTTTTGCACACTTACCACTATCCTAAAGCCGCAGGTCAGCCAGGCAAGAACCAAATGTTTTGGTCTGTCACTCAACAATTCTGGTGGCCAGGTATTCGTTCTGATGTTGCTGCGTATGTTGCCTCCTGCTCAGTTTGTGCACAGAATAAACTCCTCGATGACTTCCTGTGGGTCTTCTTCAACCTATTGCTAATGTTGAGTGTCCTTGGACACATCTTTCCATGGACTTCATTGTTGAGCTCCCTGTTTCCAATGGCAATACTGTTATCCTTATGGTGGTTGACCGTTTTTCTAAAATGTCACATTGCATTCCCTTGAAGAAGTTGCCTACCGCTCAGGAGCTTGCTTCAATTTTTGCCCGGGTGGTCTTCCATTTACATGGGTTACCTAAGGAGATAGTGTCGGACCAGGGTAGCCAGTTTATCTCCAGATTTTGGCGTTTCTTTTGTGCTCAAATGGGGATCCAGCTTTCCTTTTCCTCGGCATATCACCCCCAATCCAATGGGGCTGCGGAACAGTCTAATCAAGCTCTGGAACAGTTCCTCCGTTGCTATGTCTCAGATCACCACAATAATTGGTCTGAACTGTTACCTTGGGCAGAGTTTGCTCGTAATAGTGCTATTAATGCTTCCTCCAAGTTATCCCCGTTCATGGCAAATTATGCATTTCAAACATCCTTGTTGCCCGATTCATTCATGTCTCAGGGTATTCCAACTTTGGAGGAGTATCTCTGGCAACTCTGTTCCACGTGGGTGCAGATTCAGTATTGCCTTCATCGTTCTATGCAGCACAAAAAGTTTCAGGCTGATCATAGGCATCTGCCCGCGCCTTCCTACCAGTTTGGTGAGAGAGTTTGGCTGTCCTCCCGCAACTTGAACCTTCATGTGCCTTCCATTAAACTGGCTCCCCGTTATGTTGGTTCTTTTCAAATACTCTGACGGGTCAATCCTGTGGCCTAAACTCTTGACCTTCCTCCTGCAATGCGTATATCCAATGTTTATCATGTCTCCCTCTTAAATCCATTGGTTTGTAATCAGTTTACCACTGTGTTGCCTCGTCCCCATCCATGAGGAGTATGAGGTCAGCAGCATTATTGACTCTCGTATGTCCAGGGGCTGCGTACAGTATTTGGTTCACTGGAGGGGCTAGGGTCTGGAGGAGCGTTCATGGGTTCCCTCCTCTGATATTCATGCTCCTGCCCTCCTCTGTGCCTTCCATGCCCATTTCCCCAATAAGCCTTTTGTCCTCCCGCAGGGGAGGGGTCGTTGAGTGGAAGGTACTGTCAGGGTTTTTTCCCTGCTTTGCTTGCCATGTGCTGCTGGCAGCCATTTTACTCACCTCTCTGGCTGACTCTGGTGCATACTGTGTGCTGCTACTCATTTCCTGCACTTCCTTTTATGGCCAGACTGGTGTACATCATCCATGTGAGACAGGATGCAGTCTCAGAATTGTGATGTCATCACTTATTATTTAAAGGGCCTCTGTTCAGTATGCTTTGCCCTTGTGTTGTCTCAGATCTGTTTGTGAGAGCTCCTGTGTATTACTTGGCTGTCTGATGTCCCTCCTGGTTCCTGATCCCTGGCTTGTTCCTGACACTGCTGTTCTCCTTGTTCCTGATTCCGGCTCGTCTGACTACTCGCTTTGGCTCCTGACTCGGCCCATCTGACTACCAGCTCTGGTTTTGATTTCTGGCTTGTTATTTGACTTGTGGACTTTTTATTACTTTTTGCTATTAATAAAGGTGTGATTATTTTTGCACTTCTTGTCTAAGTCTGATTCCTGGCACCCTGACATCCATCCAGCCGGAGAAGTCCTCATCCAGGTGGCAAGAAGTTTTCATCCAGGTGGCCTCTTCCATCTTCATCTAGCCGGAGAAGTCCTCATCCAGGTGGCAAAAAGTCTTCATCCAGACGGCATCTTCCATCTTCATCCACCAGGTGCATAGCGGGTCCATCCTGAAGACATCCGGCGTTGAGCATCCTCTTCATATGGTAACCGCCGTACAGTGGAACTTCAATGCAAGTGACACCATCAAAGATGGCATCCCTTGCATTCCTATTGAATGCAAGGGATGCCATCTTTGATGGTGTCACTTGCATTGAAGTTCCTGCCCTCCTCTGTGCCTTCCATGCCCATTTCCCCAATAAGCCTTTTGTCCTCCCGCAGGGGAGGGGTCGTTGAGTGGAAGGTACTGTCAGGGTTTTTTCCCTGCTTTGTTTGCCATGTGCTGCTGGCAGCCATTTTACTCACCTCTCTGGCTGACTCTGGTGCATACTGTGTGCTGCTACTCATTTCCTGCACTTCCTTTTATGGCCAGACTGGTGTACATCATCCATGTGAGACAGGATGCAGTCTCAGAATTGTGATGTCATCACTTATTATTTAAAGGGCCTCTGTTCAGTATGCTTTGCCCTTGTGTTGTCTCAGATCTGTTTGTGAGAGCTCCTGTGTATTACTTGGCTGTCTGATGTCCCTCCTGGTTCCTGATCCCTGGCTTGTTCCTGACACTGCTGTTCTCCTTGTTCCTGATTCCGGCTCGTCTGACTACTCGCTTTGGCTCCTGACTCGGCCCATCTGACTACCAGCTCTGGTTTTGATTTCTGGCTTGTTATTTGACTTGTGGACTTTTTATTACTTTTTGCTATTAATAAAGGTGTGATTATTTTTGCACTTCTTGTCTAAGTCTGATTCCTGGCACCCTGACATCCATCCAGCCGGAGAAGTCCTCATCCAGGTGGCAAGAAGTTTTCATCCAGGTGGCCTCTTCCATCTTCATCTAGCCGGAGAAGTCCTCATCCAGGTGGCAAAAAGTCTTCATCCAGACGGCATCTTCCATCTTCATCCACCAGGTGCATAGCGGGTCCATCCTGAAGACATCCAGCGTTGAGCATCCTCTTCATATGGTAACCGCCGTACAGTGGAACTTCAATGCAAGTGACACCATCAAAGATGGCATCCCTTGCATTCCTATTGATTGAAAGATTTCAATCAGCCAATAGGAATTAGAGCTGCTAAAATCTCATTCTATTGGCTGTTCTAATCAGCCAATAGGATTTGAGCTCTCATTGTATTGACTGATTGGAACAGCCAATAGGATGAGAGCTCAATCCTATTGGCTGATTGGAACAGCCAATAGGGTTTTAGCAGGTCTAATCCTATTGGCTGATTTTATTCTTTCAGTCAATAGAAATGCAAGGAACGCCATCTTGGATGGCGTCACTTGCATTGAAGTTCCAGTTCACGGCGGCGACCGTATGAAGAGAATGCTTCAGGATGGACCCGCTCCACGTCGGATCGATGAAGATAGAAGGTGCCGTCTGGATGAAGACTTCTTGCTGCCTGGATGAGGACTTCTCCGGCTGGATGAAGATGGAAGAGGCCGTCCAGATAAAGACTTTTTGCCGCCTGGATGAGGACTTTTTCTGGCTGGATGGATCCTTCAAGCTGGACTTCAAGAACTGTAAGTGGATTGTCAGGGGTTAGTGTTAGGTTTTTTTAAGGAATTATTGGGTGGGTTTAATTTTTAGATTAGGGTCTAGGCATGTAAAAGAGCTAAATGCCTTTTTAAGGGCAATGCCCACACAAATGCCCTTTTCAGGGCAATGGGGAGCTTATGTTATTTTAGATAGGTTTTTCATTTGGGGGGTTGGTTGGGTGGTGGGTTTAATGGGGTGTTTGTATTTTTTTGCAATGCAAAAGAGCTGTTATCTTTGTAGGCTAGGTTTTTTTTTAGTTTGCTTTTATTTTTTTATTTTGATAGTTGTAATTGTTTTTTATTTTTGATAATTTGCTTTTTATTTTTTTTCGTAATTTAGTTGGGGTTTTTTGTGTGTAACTTAGTGTTTGTTTTTTTCTGTAATTTAGTACTTTTAATAATATTTAATTGTATATTTAAATAATTTGAGTAGGGTTAGGTTTCTTTAATATGTAATTTAGTTTATGTAATTGGTAGTTTAATTTAATTGTAGTATAATAGTTAGGGTAGGTTAATTAATAGTTTAAAATAGTTTATTTTAATTCTACAGGTAAGTTTTAATTTATATTAATATAGGGATGTTGTAATTTTAATTTAAGGTTAGGGGGTTGTTAGGTTTAGGGGTTAATAGCTTAATTTAGTTTTTGGCGATGTGAGGGGCTGACGGTGTAGGGGTTTATAGGTTTAGTTAGTGGTAGTGATGTGGGAGGCCAGAGGTTTAGGGGTTAATACATTTATTTAGTGGCGGCGGTGTCAGGGAGCGGCGGGATAGGGGTTAATAACTTTATTTAGGTTTGTGTCGATGTTGGGGAGCGGCGGGATAGGGGTTAATAACTTTATTTAGATTGTGGTGATGTCGGGGAGCGGCGGGATAGGGGTTAAACATTTTAGTATAGTGGCGGCGTTTAGTGACAGGGTATAAATAAAGTTGGGGAAAAGCCAAATAGATGCGAGATCGATGACTGCTAGTTAACAACAGTGCGTTGCTCATCGCCCCGTACTTGGTGCGTGTCTTTTTGCCAGCTTTTTTCATAAATAAGGAGAGCATATTGAGATACGCGGCCGCGATGTTAGGCGATGTTAGGCGAGCGTATTAATGCAGGCGAATGCAACATAGTTGACAGCTTTATACATATCCCCCCAAGTCTTTATCTATTAGATTCCTTTTTTCTTGCTATTCTTCATTTCACTAGATGCCGAGATTAATTTTAGATTCTTTGCTTTCTTAAAAACTAATTTCAGATCCGGGGTCAAATTATCTCCCAAAATAGGATCTGACTTTAGAAGGTGCCAATGTTTTCTAAGAATCTGTTATGAATGGAACCTCTATTTTATTACTACGATTTTCATTCTTTTGTTTATATGTAAGAAGAGAATCTCTGTTTGTACCTCTAGCCCTTGCTTCCGATTTATCTATGTTATCTCCTCCATATCTCTGTTATGGAATTTATCTACAAGAACAGCTACTTGACCTTCAAAGACTTCCATTCTAGAGCAATGTTTTCGTATGCATCAACATTGGCCTATAAAGATGTTTTCCTTCCATCTTTTGAAATGACAGCTCTCAGTGTGTATATAACTGTTCAAGTCTACCTTTTTAAAGTGTGTCTTTGGGGCATATTTATCAAGCTCCGTATTAGAAGAAGTTATCAAGAAGTTATGAAGCAGAGGTCTAAAGACCGCTGCTCCATAACTTGTCTGCCTGATCTGAGGCGGCGGACAGAAATCAACCCGATCGAATACGATCGGGTTGATTGACACACCCTGCTAGTGGCCAATTGTGAATCTGCAGGGGGAGGCATTGCACCAGCAGTTCACAAAAACTGCTGGTGCAATGATAAATGCCGACAGCGTATGTTGTCAGTATTTATCGATGGGCAGCGGACATGATACGCTACTTTGTATCATGTTCGCGCGCACATTGTTAAATATGTCTCCAAGTCTCTATATTTTGTAAAGGTTCTATTTCAGGCCCTTTCCATACTATAAAAATATAATCTTTATACCTTTTGTATAGCACAAGGTTTGCAACAAGGGGGTGGCTATGGTGCAAACCCTGTGCACCATAAGAAAAAAATGCTCTACAAAGGAAGACCGAGAGAGAAGGTAGCACTTTAAGGTAAGGGTTTAATGTAATGATGATGTAATTATTATTAGTACACGCCCCTATGAGGCCTGTGGATTGGTCACTCATTGTGTGTGTTTTTGTATAAATTGCACTGCATTACTTTCGGCTAGATTACGAGTTTTGCGGTATGAGTGAAAAAGCAGCGTTACGTCTCTTTTTCCAATCAGCCAATATTGAGCTTGCATTCTATTGGCTGATTGGATCAGCCAATAGGATTGAAGCTCAATCCTATTGGCTGATTGCATCAGCCAATAGGATTTTTTCACCTTTAATTCCAATTGGCTGATAGAATTCTATCAGCCAATCGGAATTCAAGGGACGCCATTTTGGATGATGTCACTTAAAGGAACCTTCATTCTTCAGTCGCCGTGGAAAGAGGAGGATGCTCTGCGCCAGATGTCTTGAAGATGGAGCCGCTCTCTGTCGCATGGATGAAGATAGAAGATGCCGTCTGGATGAAGACTTCTGCCGGCTTGGATGAAGACTTCGCCCCGCTTGGATGAAGACTTCTGCAGACTTCAATGAGGACTTCTGCCGCTTCGTAGAGGATGGATGTCGGGTCTTCAAAAACTGTAATTGGATCTTCGGGGGTTAGTGTTAGGTTTTTTTAAGGGTTTATTGGGGGGGTTTTATTTTTAGCTTAGGGTTTGGGCAACAAAAAAGAGCTAAATGCCCTTTTAAGGGCAATGCCCATCCAAATGCCCTTTTCAGGGCCAATGGGGAGCTTAGGTTTTATAGTTAGAATTTTATTTGGGGGGTTTGGAGCTTATTTATTTGGGGCAATGCCCTGCAAAAGGCCCTTTTAAGGGCTATTGGTAGTTTATTGTAGGCTAGGGTTTTTTTTATTTTGGGGGGGGGGGCTTTTTATTTTGATAGGGCTATTAGATTAGGTGTATTTAGTTTAAATATTTGATAATTTCTTTTTTTATTTTGTGTAATTTAGTGTTTGTTTTTATTTGTAATTTAGTTAAAAGTATTTAATTGGGGGGCGGAGCTAAGCCACGCAGGCGGATGGCTGACTTCTGAGTGAGCTCCTAAATCCCAAGGCAGTGCATCTATAATATGATGGCTTTTCCCTTCCCTTTCTCCCCTGTTCATTGATGGGAACATTCACTCTAAATAGCAAGAGGCTTTTTGCGCGGTTACCGGATCTTTCTCAGACGTTTTGAACAGGAGCTGTAGGAGTGACGCACCAGACCGGAGCTCCCGGTGAGACCTGCGGCCCTGTGTATAACGCTGGAGCGCTTGGGCATTGACTGTGTGCTGTGTGCAGAGGAGCCAACTTACTGATCGTAGTCAAGGGGCCGCAACTTATTGGGTAATTTTAGCCGCGCACACACCCGACTTATATGCCGGCCCTAACAGACCATACACTCTTTTCCTAACACCGCGATCAGTGTTTTCTAGCGGTGCCCGCTCCCTATCTGCTAGTGACAGTTGTTGGCAGAGACCGGAGGCAATTGATTCAAAACAGGGGCCCTGGTGAATTGGCCCACTTCCCCTCTTTCTTTTTTGTGTGCGTGCTTGATGTGTGTTGGGAGGCCTAATTAAAACTTTTATTTTGACACACTGCAACAACCTTGTTCAAGGGGATACATCTATAACGGTCAGTGAGATTGCTTTCCTTAGACACCTCGCAGAGCTCACAAGCAACACCTAATTTATTACTACCCAGCTCTGTAGCCTAACTGTTTCTGTGACATTTCCTTTGCTAGTGCCTGTCACCTGGGCCTCAGTCTAACTCCTCTGTGGGAAATTTTTGAACTCTACTACAGCTTTGTTCAACTTTGCTCTCTCCTGCACTTAAGCACATAGGGTAGATATGCCTTGTAAAAGACAATCTAAATCAGAAAAAGATCTCCCTGTGCGCACACTTAGTGGCTATCTGAAACATCTTGACCATCCTAATATGGAGTTGTCTAGCAGCATGGAGGACAGCCAAAATGCTTCTCCTCCCACCCTGCAGAATCCTGATTTGCCTGCCTCACAGCCTATCACAAAAGAGGACTTACAGCTTCTTTCCTCCAAAGAGGACATCAAAAATGCTGTCAAAGAAATGAGAAATCTATTTCATGAATTGAAAAAAGACATTGGCTCTCTTGACAATAGAGTTACACAATCTGAGGCAAAACATAAGGAAACATCAAGCTCCATACTACAAATGCAAACTGAGATGCAGCGTCAATCTGACACCATTCAGCTCATGTCTGACAAGATAGAAGATCTTGATAATAGAGGCCGCCGCAACAATTTAAGAATCAGGGGAGTATCCGAAACCATTCATCCCCCGGCGATTGAAGGCTATCTGCAGAGCCTGTTTCGCACTCTTAAAGACACCCCGTCCTCTCCTGAGATAGCATTGGAGCGGGCACACAGAGCGCTCAGGGCAAAGCCACCCCCTAAGGCGCCCCCTAGGGATATAATTGTCCGTTTTTTGAATTTTAAAGAAAAGGAAGAAATTCTCCGTTGTGCACGCAGCAAACAACCGGTACAACATGCAGGCGAAACACTTCAGGTTTTTTCTGACCTCTCTCCAACCACTCTCTCTAAGAGGAGAGATTTATCGCATATCACAGAGAGACTGAGGGCTCACAAGATCCCATATAGGTGGGGATTCCCTGTCTCCATTATTGCCTCCTGGCAGAACAAGACAGCTATCTACCGCCCAGGATCCGAGGCTCAAGCCTTTTTTGCCACTCTATCCATTGATGATGATGCCCCACATTAACTTTTCAATGCCACAGCTCTTTGCTTTTTGCCTCTTGAAGATATAACATCCTCCTTATGCTCAAATGCTTAAGGGGCCTTTCCTGACTTTTATTTACATGGACATTCGTATTCCTTAAGTGACTCTTCATCCTCTGGCTCTTAATCTCCAGATAAGGTATCATTTATTGCACTGAAGCCGGGTATAACTGTCTTACATGAGTCTGGGAGGACACTAGTCTTCTCATATTCTGTTCTCCCCCCTCTCCCTTTCCCTATCATTTCATGTAAATTTTATTTATCAGGGGTCCTATATGTTACATTGGCATCCTATGGAACTGTTATTTACCTTGTATTTACCCTGTTGGTTTATTTGCCTTATACTGTTGACATAGGGTCTTCTAGCCTAGTGCCAGGAATACCATTTATCTGGGGTTTTGTTATATTGATATGTTCTCATCCCTATACCCCCCCTCCCCCCCCCCTCTCCCCCCCTCTCCCCCCCCCCCCCTCTTCCCCTCCTTCCTTCCCCCCCCCTCCTCTCCCTCCCCCTCCCTTTCCCTCCCCCCCTCCCTCCCCCTTGCCCCTCCCCCCCCCCTTTTTTCTTTCCCTGCCTCTCCACCTCCCTTCCTCCTCTACCTTTTCCCCCTCCTTTTCCCCCCCCCTCATTGCCCTTCCCCCCTCCCCCCCTCATCTAGCTTAACTGCACCCTGAGTTATCACTGAATCTACCACATTGCTGCCGTAAATTTTTAAATTTACCTGAACCTTTCTTCTGCAACTGCTCTCCTAATTTAATGCATATAGATGAGTTTTGTACACTTGCAGTAGCAGTGATGTTGTTTTAATTTAAATTTAGTAAAGCAAGATTAGCAAATACTAACTTACTGAGGAATTGTTATACTGAATTGTACTCCTCTTTACATCCCCTTTTCTCCTCCCCCTCTCCTCAACCCTCCCCTCCCCCCCCCCCTCCCTTACCCCTTTTCCTTCCCTCCTCCCCTTAGCTTAATTGCACCTTGAGTTATCACTGATACGATCACGAAGTTGTTGAAAATTTTACTAATTACCTGATTCTCTCAATTGCATCTACACTCTTGATTCAATGTCTATAATTAAGCTTCGTATAAGTATATAAGGGATGTTATTACTTTAGTTTAAATATAGTTAAATGTGTTCAGCTGTAATGAACCTTTGAATGCTTTCTTCCCTTCCCCTTCCTCCTTCCCCCCTCCCCTTTTCTTCCTCCCTCCCCCCTCTAACCTCCTCACCTATCCTCCTTCTTTCTCCCTCCTCCCCCCCACTACTTCTCCCCCCCCTCTTTCTCTTTTCCCAAGCCATCTTCTTTACTGCTTCGGGAGAGTCTGCTGCAGTGCTACTCTCCTGAAATTTTATATTATATGTTTAAAATGCTCTGTCCTAGGGATTACTTCCCTTGATTCTCATACTTCTTTGTTTTCTTCTCCTTCTGCTGTTAGCTTTATTCCTTCACCGTTACATTCTTACTTTTCCCTCTCCATCTTGATTATCGCACCCCTCTAGTGTTTCCCTTATCTTTCTTCTTCTGTATACATTTTCCTCTCTCTTTCCCTTTTTTTTTTTTTTTTTTTTTTTCCCCTTTCCCTCCCATGGCCTGCTCGAGTAGTAAGTTTGGCTCTCACGGGCTTACTTTTGTCTCTGTTAATGCCAAAGGTCTGAATGACCCAGGAAAGAGGTCAATTGCTCTCCGCGAACTGCAAAAACACCATAGTCATGTCATCTTTTTTCAAGAAACTCATTTTCGTAGGGGACGCGAACCAAAATGGCAGAATAAACAGTACCCTGTTGCCTTGTTCGCCTCAGGCCCTTCCAAGAAATGTGGGGTTGGCATTATGATTCACCACTCAGTCCCTTTGCAAATTATGCATGTTGAAAGAGACCCTGAGGGTAGGTTTTTGCTGATTACTGGCACATTGTATGATCACCCGATTACGCTGGCCACTGTCTATTTCCCAAATGCCGACCAGCATCGTTTCATGTCTAAAGTCTCAAAGTTAATTCTTGACCACTCTAGGGGCCCTCTGTTTTTGGCAGGGGACCTTAACATACCTTTGGATGTGTGTGTAGACACATCCAATGGATCAGCGAGTATTCCCTCTAAAATAATTAAATCTGTTAGGACAGCCATCTCGAATCTCCAACTACATGATGTGTGGAGAACACTTCACCCATCTGGGAGAGACTATACTTACTACTCCCCCCCACACAATAAATACTCCCGTATTGATTATTTTCTTTTTAACTCGACTGGACTGGACATGACCGTTAGTTCTAAAATAGACTCTATTACATGGTCAGACCATGCTCCTATAATTTGTAATATCCTATGGCCTGACCTTCCTCCTACGTCTTACATTTGGAAATTAGACGATCACCTATTAGAGAGACAGGACATTAAATCTGCGATCCAAAAATCACTAACGGACTACATGACACATAACGACCCTGCACATACTTCTATCACTAGCTTTTGGGAAGCACACAAGTGTGTCATTCGAGGCGAATTCCTTAAACATAAGGCCCAATTGTTGAAACAGCAGAGAATAAAACATACACAACTCCTACAAAAAGTGTCTGAACTAGAAACCACACATAAACAAGATCCCTCGAATGGGGCTATAGGCAGGTTGTTGACTGAGGCTAGATCACTCCTTACCCAACACCAATTTGAGACGCTACATCATAAGCTGTTCAAGACAAAACAACAATACTATGAAGGGGGCAATAGGCCTGGTAAACTCTTGGCCAGAAACATCCGTAGACAGCAAATTAAATCCCATATCTATATGATACAAAAGGAAGACGGTACAGCAGTGAAAGGAACTAGACAAATAGCAGACTCTTTCCATACATATTACACTAAACTCTATAACATCTCGCAGTCACGCGAGGTCGGACACCAAGATTTGACTGAGTTAGAAAAACAGGACGCTATAGACAAATACCTGTCCTCCTTGTCTATCCCCCAGCTTTCTACTAGTGACAGGGAATCTCTTGACGCTCCCATCACTCTTGAGGAACTAGCCCAAGCCCTGACAGATCTCCCGGGTGGGAAGTGCCCCGGCCCCGATGGATTCACTCCCAAATACTATCGTGCTTTCTTTGACACTCTGGGTCCCTCCATGCTCCTACTATTTAACAATCTGATCAAATATCCCACACTCCCCACTACGTCCCTAGAGGCACATATCACTGTCATCCCTAAACAGGGCAAACCCCCTACTTCCCCAGCCAATTTTCGCCCGATTTCTCTCCTGAATACGGACATGAAAGCCTATGCGAAAGTGCTTGCAAAGAGGCTAAATAGATTTCTCCCTTCCCTGATATCGTCGGATCAGGTGGGTTTTGTCCCTGGCAGAGAGGCACGGGATAACACTAATAAAGTGCTACAGTTGATATCCCACGCGCGGGTCGAGGGTAGGCCAATGGTCCTGCTCTCGACTGACGCGGAAAAAGCCTTTGACCGGGTGAACTGGCTTTTTCTCCGAAGGGTCATGAAGGCAATGAATTTCGGCAACCCCTTTATCAACATGGCTTTTGCATTATACTCTGCGCCGAACGCTAGGATCCGGATAAATAACACCTTATCTGAGACCTTTCATATTACGAATGGCACTAGGCAGGGCTGCCCTTTATCTCCGCTCCTCTTTGCTCTCTCTATTGAAGCATTGGCACAAAAAATTAGGGAAAATCCAAAGATCTGTGGGATGCAAGTAGGTGACAATGAATTTAAACAAGCACTATATGCGGATGATATCCTCTACACCCTCACCAAAATTGATACATCGATCCCAGAGTTGCTTGGTGAATTGCAAAAATATGGTGAGCTTTCTGATTTTCATCTCAATCTATCCAAGTCAGAGCTACTGAACATTAATTCTCCCCCAGAACTTGTCCAAGAAATAGCCCAAAAATTTCATATACCTGTAGCCGCCTCCAGATTAAAATATCTGGGTGTATACCTGTCCGCAAACCCCTCTGACCTATACAAACACAACTATTTACCCCTACGCCAGGATATTATCACTGACTTATCCTCCTGGAGGAACAAGATGTTAACATGGCTAGGGAAAATAAGCTTGATTAAAATGAATGTTCTGCCGCGAATCTTGTACATCCTACAGACTGTGCCTATTGCCTTGCCTGGTGATTATTTATCACAGCTGCAACGATCTCTTGAGCAATTTATTTGGTCAGGAGTTAAACCAAGAGTGCCCCGGAAGACATTATATCTTCCTCGCGAGAAAGGAGGGCTGGGATTCCCTGATCTATCACTGTATAGAAGAGCAATTCTTTTGCAGAGAGTGGTTGAGTGGTCGCGAAATGACACACAAAAGCAATGGGTTCGCCTTGATGGCTACATTTTTAAACGGCATAACATTGGAGCCCTTGCGTGGCTTCCGCCGCTGAGGCGTCCTGCCCTCGTGCGGAAATATCACTTAACACAAGCGACCCTCCAGGAGTGGGATAGGTTATTGGCTACCTCCACCCACGTTTCCTCAGTCCACTCCCCCATGATCCCAATAATTGAAAACCCTGATATTCCATATCACGTTTTGGGTACTCGATTGAGTACGTTTTACCATTTGCGAGACGGTATTCTACACTTTGCCATACATGAGGGCAGGCTGCGTACACAACTTGATATGTCGACACATTACGGTACTCTTTTTTCCTCATGGCTGCGATATCATCAGCTAGTGCACTTTCTCATGCATCATAAACACAAAGATAGGTTTAATAGGGACCTCACTCCATTTGAACAGCTGTGCACAAATACCACACCCCCCAAACGGTTGATATCAAAAGTTTATAAACTCTTACTCACTCCCCCAGATGTTCAACTCCCCTCCTTTACATTAGCTTGGTGCAGAGACCTTGACAGAACTATTGACGAAGACGTTTGGCTAAAGTCATTTGCCCTTGCGCGGCAGTCGTCAGTATCGGCGACAGTACAAGAAATACACCTGAAATTATTAACCAGGTGGTATCACACCCCGGTGAGACTGCATAAGTACTTTCCCTCGGCAAGTCCATACTGCTGGAGGGGATGCGGAGAGCTTGGCTCTCTTATGCATATCTGGTGGTCCTGCCCTTTGTTGAGAGATTTCTGGTCGACAGTTCTTCAGACAATGTCACACAAGGTGCAGACTCCGATACCTGATGCCCCTGAGACCATACTCCTGTTGCAAATTCCTAAATTAAAAAATGACTTTGCTAGAGCGCTGCTTCTAATAATGATTACGGGAGCCAAGAGACTGATCCCTCGTAAATGGAAGTCCAAACAAACCCCCTCCCTGGATGAGTGGTGTGCCTCGGTTGACGACCTGCTAAACTTAGAGAGACTGCATTACTTTAAAATCAATCAGCTGGCAACCCATGAGATGATGCTGGCGGTATGGAAGGACACCCCAATCTGAGCCCATACCCGCTTCAATTATTGCTTCAATTGCTACATATTACCCCATGCTCGGGCATTCCACCTTTCCCCTCCCCCCTTTTTTTTTTTTTTTTTTTTTTTTTTTTCCCTTTCTTCTCCTTTCTCCCCCTCCTCCTTTCCCCAATGTATGTACCCTTCTCTTCTTCCCTCTATTTCTTCTCTGACTATTCCCTTCTATTTACTATGAGTCTTTATATCTCCTTTTATCTCTGTAAAATTAAAAAAATTTATTGGTACCATGCTTTACTGTTTCGGAGGGGTGTCTAGTTTTCCCCCCCCTCCGTTCTCATTATCACTCAGAAATGCAACTGTACGATCTTGTTCGCTCCTTTGAGTCGGGCAAGTCAGACACTGTAGACGAACATATGTACTTCATTGTGTGTAGGTCTTATGCTATCTCTTGTTATGTGGAGTAATAATCCTACAACGGATAATGTTATGTTATGCTATTCCATTGTTGTATTTCTGATTCTTTTTCCTGTTTAATAAAGCTGGTTTTAAAAATAAAAAAAAAAAAAAAAAAGTATTTAATTAATGTAATTTATTTAATAGTAGTGTAAGGTTAGGTGTTAGTGTAAGACAGGTTAGGTTTTATTTTACAGGTAAATTTGTATTTATTTTAGCTAGGTAGCTAGTAAATAGTTAATAACTATTTACTAACTATTCTACCTAGGTAAAATAAATACAAACTTACCTGTTAAATAAAAATAAAACCTAAGATAGCTACAATGAAGCTATTAGTTATATTGTAGCAAGCTTAGGGTTTATTTTACAGGTAAGTATTTAGTTTTAAATAGGAATTATTTAGTTAATGATAGGAATTTTTTTATTAGATTTATTTTGATTATATTAAAGTAGAGGGTGTTAGGGTTAGGGGTTAATAAATTTAGTATAGTGGCGGCGACGTTGGGGGCGGCAGATTAGGGGTTAATAAGTGTACTGTAGGTGGCGGCGATGTCGGGGGTGGCAGATTAGGGGTTAATAAGTATAATGTAGGTGGCAGCGGTGTCGGGGGCGGCAGATTAGGGGTTAATAAGTATAATGTAGGTGTCGGCGATGTCAGGGGCAGCAGATTAGGGGTGTTTAGACTCAGGGTTCATGTTAGGATGTTAGGTGTAAACCTAACTTTTGTTTCCCCATAGGAATCAATGGGGCTGCGTTACTGAGCTTTACGCTCCTTTATTGCAGGTGTTAGACTTCTATTCAGCCGTCTCTCCCCATTGATGTCTATGGGGAAATTGTGCACGAGCACGTAAAACCAGATCACTGCGGGGCTGGTATTGGAGCTCAATTTTGCTCAACGCTCACTTCTTACCTGCTAACGCCAGGTTTTTGTAAACCTGTAATAGCAACGCTGTAGGGAGGTGAGCAGTGACAATAACTTGCAAGTTAGCACCGAGCAGCTCTTACCGCAAAACTCGTAATCTAGCCGATTGTTTGTTAACTTGAGAAAGGGGCAGGAGCCCCGAAACATTGCTCTATTGAAAGGTTAAACCCTTACCTTGGAGTGCTACCTTCTCTCTTTGTCTTTCTACATGTTACTCTGGATCCTTGAGGGGGATTATGAAGGTTTGAGCATCCTGATTAATATACACTGTGGAAGTGCTGATTGGCAATTGTATAACCATAAGCAGGAGGGCTGATCTGAACTTGTATTATATATATGTAACTGAGTAGTGACTTTGGATTTGTACCCAGTCCAGTCTGAGAGTGCAGTCGATTTCTGTGTTTTGTATGTTCTTAGAGAAATTACAAAGGCCTATATCACCCTGGGTCTCAGTTTTTTGGTTTGAGAGCAATGCATTGTGTGGATGCTGGTTAGGGACCCTGAATGGGACAGAGCTTGACATAGTCTCGTGCTTAATCCGCTTGGAGCAAAATGCAACTTACTCTCCCATTTTTGCTTTTTAAATATTACTGTGTGCTTGCTATAGAGAGCCAGGCTTTCTGTGTGTTGTGTGTGTGTGTATATATATATATATATATATATATATATATATACAGTATACACACACATATATATATATATATATATATATATATATATATATATATATATATAGAGAGAGAGAGAGAGAGAGAGAGAGAGAGAGAGAGAGAGCCAAGATGAGCACTCTCACTTCGAACTTCAGCAGCCAGGGTGCTAGTAGGTAATAGATAAATGTGGCAAGAAACTTGCACTCACTGGACTTTTTAAATACCAAAATGTAATGTTACGTTTCGGAGATAGAGTATCCCCTTCCTCAGACAAAAGTGAAATGGCAATACAAGCAGTTTAAAAAGGCAAACAAAGTGATAACCCCTCCCCCCAATTAAGACAAAAAAAATGCCAAAATGGTAGTCATGACTACCACACAAACCAAATTAACTGTGTTGTTAAACAAAACAAATATTGTTGAAAAATTCAAAATTGAATAATCAAGTGGTTGAATATTGTAGTGTAAAGCACTAAATAAATGTGAAACAATAGCAGTATTAAAAATGTGTATACCAATATCTAACAAATAAGGAGTATTACCTTCTAAATACAATGTGTTACTCACATATACACACGCATATCCCATTATAGACTGTTTAAAGGGAACTTGCATCATAGGGAGAATGGGAGGCACATACTTGCACACGCAAAAAGACTCACAGTCACATCGTTCTAATGACAGAGTAGGATGCATACACAACACAGTGATATTGAAGATGAGGGAAAAAAACCATGATAATGTTAATATCAATTACTGCACAGCGCAAGAAAAACACTTTTACTCACACACAGGTGGTGAAATCCTCCAGAACCGGTCATAGCGAAAACCAGAAGTGGAGGGGGACGTGTAGTGACGTCACGTAACCTAGGCAACAACTAAAGCGTTACACACAAACAGCGCATACTCAGACCGTGGGGCGCAGTGTCCTCTATGGGTTAAGAGAAAAGTAACCTATGTGGGTTAGGAGAAAAGTGCACACATCACTACAATACACATAGTTAACCTTAATCTGTTTAATGGGACTCGTGGCAAAACGGGAACAAGAGGTCCTGAGTACCATTACAGTATAGCCAATAGGGAAGTGTGAACTATGACAATCTAGCATTAAACACCACTTGTAAATGCAATACCAGCATTATTACTAAAGCAGGGAAAAATAATATTAAGGTACAAACAGTACAATAGGCAAAAACTTTTAAAAAAAAAACAAATTTAGAGAAATAAGAGACTAATGGATAAGTAAACCAAAAAGAAGTCACCAGGGGTTCAATTATCAAAAAGTT